>NW_007727450.1:48221-49120 GCF_000696425.1 Galeopterus variegatus | reverse complement strand
AAAAAAAAAAAAAAAAAAAAAAAAAAAAAAAGCAATGACTGCCAAGCTGGGGCCGCTAGAGCTCAGGGGAATAGGAAGAGAGACCTGCGGAGTTCATGAAGGCAGGAGAAACCACAATGAGAGAAAGAAAGAACCACTCCTACCATTTAGAATCCCAGCCACTTCAAGGCTGGCCCTGGTGAGGACACAGAACAGGCACTGGCAAAAGCTGCTGTGCCCTTCCTATGAAGTTGCTTGGAGGTGGCAGGGGAGAAGAGGGCCGTGGTGGCCCTCAGGCCAGCAAGACCACTAACAGGGTTCCTGTGGATCCACATAGGAGAGAGGAGTCACAACAACTGAAAAAAGTAGCCACTCAGAGGCTGGTGAGTCATTAAAAGGGACTAGTGCACATTCCATCCCATGGGAAGTGTTTGGAATGAGGGCAGTAGGGGAGATGGGCCCACCAGGGGAACACTGGGGCACAGCAAAGACAGCTGATCTACCCTCCAGTCAGTGCAAACCCACTCTGTGTAGACTGGTCAGGAATATAGAACTTCAGGGGGTGCAGTTTGCTGAAAAGACTTAGGTCCAGACCAGAGTTTCTATACAACCCAGGTGTACCAGATCTCACGAAACCTGGAAGTGCACACAAAGTCAACCATTAAAACCTGAATGGAAATCATCAAGTCGAAGGTATACCTGTTTCCCAATGTTCATTGTAGCACTCTTCACAATAGCCAAGAACTGGAATCAACCCAAATGTCCATCATCGGATGAGTGGATACGGAAAATGTGGTATATCTACACAATGGAATACTACTCAGCTATAAAAACGAATGAAATACTGCCATTTGCAACAACATGGATGGACCTTGAGAGAATAATATTGAGTGAAACGAGTCAGACAGAGAAAAAGAAAT
>NW_007727450.1:40028-48138 GCF_000696425.1 Galeopterus variegatus | reverse complement strand
CAAAAAAAAAAAAAAAAAAAAAAACACAAACAAAAAAAAAAAAAAAAAAAACAAACCGGGGGGGGGGGGGGGGGGAAGAAGATATAACAACTATACTTTTATGAAGTTGTTACAACAAGCAAACGGAAAGGACATTCTTGGGGGGGAGGGGAGAGAGGGAGGAGGGAGGGAGGTGTCGGTGATGGGCCATAATAATCATATACAGTGTATATTGACAAAATAAAAATTTAACAAAAAAAAAAATTAATTAATTAATTAATTAATTAAAAAAAAAAAAAAAAACCTGCTTTCTCCAGGGAATCAGCAGCAAAGAGGCAATTTAGCTCAACCACAGAGGTCAAGTGCTGGACCCCACAGGAAGTTCCCTCATTTTAGAAGTAAGCAAAGGACAACAAATTAGTCCCAGTTCAGTTTAAGTAGTGGAAACAGCAAATAATCCAACACAGAACTGAAATAAAAAACAAAATATTCATAGACCAGACACAAAGTTTGATACTAATAAAGTTTGATATTGGTAAAGGTCTCACTTCACCAAAGAACATCTATAAAACCTAGAAGGACCAGAAGCCCCCTGGGCCCACAAGCCAGGGAGGGGGAAGGGCTGGGGGCCTCAGCCACGCCTCCTGACCCACAATCAGCCCAGCAATGACCACCACAGGAAGCGCTCCAGGCCCCCAAACCAGTGTGGTGGGAGTCCAAAGGCCTCAGCCATGACCCTCTGACACCCACACCTGGCCCAGCGATGACCACTGAGCTGTTACAGAAAACACCTCGGGCTCCTGAGTCAGGGAACTGGGAGATCAAGGGCTTCAGCCACACCTCCCTGACATATGCATTCAGCCCAGCAATGACCAAGCCACCATGGGAAGCCCCTTGGTCTCCCCTGCAGGAATGAGGGGGGGCTGCCTGGGCCTCGACCACACCCCCAGTCCTCCTTCTCCCACCCTATTTCCTTCCCTCTTCCCCTCTCCCCCTCCCACCCAACTGCTCTGCAGCAACATCTTAGAATGTAAAAACAGATGGAGCCAGAGACCAGCCCCTCCTTTCACAACCAGGCAAGGAGAACGCCCAAAATACCACTTCCATGTGACCACAGCCACCACAATAGCCATGGCTGCCACAAAAGCAGCTAGATGCCACAACCACCAGGCAGATGGTCCACCAGCCATTGGAGTGCATTGACACAAAGAAAGTCACCAGCAGAGACCAAAGAAAAGAAGAGTGTGTCTCTCCACAAAGCCCATTCCAGAGTGACAGAAGAAGCATCTGCTCTACGATAATACTGGGGGACCTGATCACACCTCTCAGCATTGGACAGATCATCTAGGCAACAAATCAACAGAGTAACCATTATTCTTTCAGAGGAGAGAGGAAATCTAGGACAATTGGGGGGGAGGGGAGAGGGAGAGGGAGATGGGGAGAGATTGGAAAAGGGACATACAGAATAAGTATGTTGTGTAATAATATATATGGTAATAATATTGATTTGATCAACATATGTCAACATTGAACCCCCAAAATATGTATAATCAATTATGATTCAATAATAAAAAAAAGAAATAAAAAGTAAGCCACACATGGATCATAAACGTAAACAGACAAACAGAAATTCAATTTTTCAAGATTTCCTATCAACATTTTACTTAAACCAGTGGGGATCAGGCTTCTTCAACAAACTCAATTTAAGAACCATTATTATAATTTTTACTAAAGTATTTTCTGAGATTTAATAAAGAACTCTATTTATCACCCCTCCCCACCAGGCATTCAACACAAGTTCAGCCTTAAAGAGAAAATTTTCCCAACTCTTATCAAACTAGGTTATTTTCAGAGAGACCGTTCTATTACTCTTTTTATGTATTTTAGTGAGGGTAACTGATTATTTTCAACTTGTGCTATTTTGCTCCTGTTTTGAAGAAACAAATCTTTCGTTTTGTTTTCTATCATTTGTTAAGGACTGCAGATTTTGTTTCAACAGACACTTCTACCGACAAGTTTTAGAAGTGCTCAACGGCACCCTCAAATCAGATAGCTGAACGACGGCACTGCTCCCCTGTTGCTTCATGAGTTAATTGCTTCTATAGGGTCCCCAACCCTCAGCAAAGCTAATGTGAGAAAGATGGGGTAGAAGGAAAAAGAGGGAGGAGAGAAGTTAGGAGGGAGAAAAGGAAAACTATCGTGCAAATCTGGGTGTCAAAGTACGTGTGTGTGTTCATAGGGCATAAATCTGGAGTGACCACCATTTTCTCAGTGGTTGCTAAAAGGAGGGCTTAGTGATGATATTTAGCTAACAAAGTAGGAATAGGTTTTCCTTCACCACTAACCCCCTCACCCACATCTAGAACACCAAAGGGTTTAAATAGGCCAAAACTGTGTGGAACTTTTACACAGAATTATACTGAATGCCATATTTCATATAAATTGAATAAAGCAGTGTCCCTTAGATAGCCTTTGCTTCAGTGACTATTCTCAGGACAGAAACACCTTCTAAGGCTTTATAAAACATGGTAGTAAATAAAGTCCTATTAATTTGACATTTCAAGAAGAATTAGGACATTTCAAACACTGAAAAAAGGTAATAGATGGATCAGAGCCTGTCAAAACTGGAACTGACCCTAGAAATTCTATCCCTGTCATTTTAAGGATGGACAGAGATCAAGAGAAGCTAAGTGGGTTGCCCAAGTTTACCCAGCTAATTAGTGGAAATACCAGGACTTGAAACCAGGTTTCTTAACTCCCATTTAGTCCTCTTTCCACCACAATTTGCTGCCTCAAAGCTGTTCAATTTTGAAGTTTGAAGTGTTTCCTAAAACTTATCTCCCTAGATTTATTTTCTCAACTCCCCATTTTGTGGCCATCTTTATGAAAGCCACATAAAGAGTTACTTGACCATTAACTCCTAGTTGCTCACTGTGTCAGTGGTGTTTTCAAATTTTAAATTAGATAATGTTGGTAAAGTTTAAGTGTCTAGGATAATGTCTCTGTATAACTATGGTAGAAGGTGTTATTATAATAATTTGTGGAGAGGCAGCAACATGATTACTTATGTTATTAAACTCGTCATCCAAGTTCTCATAAAGAAAAAAAATGCCCTTGTCTGATTTATAGATAAAACAGATTCCAACTAAATTCATTCTACTCTAACAATCCCTCCAAACAATCCCTCTAAAACACAAATGGTATCTTTTTTTATTTTTTTCACCTTGTCTCAGCATTCAGCATTGACTTAAAACTAAGGAATGCAAAGGCCAAATTAACTGCACACACCCATAATATAAATACAAAATTAGGAACCAACATGTAAAATAACTCACATAAAAACTTGGATCTCATAAAGCATCCTCACAATAACCATAGGCCCTCCTCAGATGGCCCCCCTTTATGGCAAAAAGAATTCCATTTATAGCATCTACTTCTCTCCCTGGAGATTTCAAAGCATTCAGAATAAGATTTTCTAATGGTAAGTAAATGAAGTAGCTGGTGTTTTGTTACTAACAAGGAGGTGTTTTATGAGACGATGCTTGGAGGATAAAGGATTATCTTGTGACAAAAGAGTCATTGATGCAGCTTTCACTTCAAGCACTCAGAGTTATAGAAACTATGTGGCGGAAAGATTCAAGCTTTAGGAGTGAAATTACTCAGACTAAGGCTGGGCCTCTAGCTGATGCTGACATTTAATGAGTATCATTCATATAAAAAGATAGTACATGTTTTTTGTCTGTTTGGCTGTTTGTTTCTTTTAAATCAGGGAGATAGTGCTATTTTATTTTCCAATAAACACATCTATAGATACTCCAATAGATCCATCCAATAGAGTGACTCAAATTTAAAGACTGAATGCATTTGTGACAGATCCTTCTCTGTCCTCTCTCCTCTCAACCTCCTCTCTAAAGCTTTTCTGAAGCTAGATGACAGCCAACATGGCCGAAAATAAAAATTCTTAGGTGCTTTGACAAGTGAGAGGAGTTATCTTGTCACCTGAAATTTGTTTGAAGTACTAGGCAATAGGATTAAAAGTATTAAAAATGATTTGGTTAAAATCTGGTCTAATAAGTCAGCTTCTCTAATTTAACCAAATTTTCATACACATGGGCTCCTGTGTATACCGCATCATTAATTGGGTTGGGGGACCCTGAGAAGGAATACGTATTTCATGATTGCTGGTTTCCTCTCATGAAACTGCACTTTCTCGTTATTCTGTATTTGCAGACATTTTGTTGCAATTGCATTTTGATCTCAAATTTAAAAAAAAAAAAATTACAGCAAACTGAGCTCTGCCACAAGAAGAGAAGAGGAGGGAGACATTTGCATTATTAGGGGATATAATTATGTGAAGAAAACCCAGAGAACAATGAATTCTAGACTTCAGATTAATTTCTTCCTGTCCTTTGTACACTCCACCTGCTCCTCCATCTGAAACACCCAACCCACTTCATTTCTCCTGGCTTCACATCTAAGCATAGATGTCACTTGCTTTAAAGTGTCTTTCCTGCCTGGATTAAGTTCTCCTCTTAGATGCTTCAATAATGACTCATACTTAAACCCATCATAGTACTTATCACACTGCATTGTAATTGTGTTGGGTTTTTCTTACTGTAATGTCCCCAAAACCTAGAACAGGGACTCACACACAAATAGAACACACATTATGTTGGCTGCATAAATGGATAAATGAATAAACAGATAAATAAATGAATGAAGTGCACCCAGACCTCTAAGAAGGCTTATTCCATTATCTTGTGCTATCTTTTTTCCCCAGTAAAAATAAGTGGAGAATTATTTCAATAATGTGCTCCAATGCATTTGCATTTGTAAGACAACTTGTTGAGCAAAAACCTGGGAAGTGCTAACAGTTTTTAAAATCATCTTGCTTGCTTCTATGTAGTAATCCTGTACTCACCATGCCTTATAGAATTAACTCAAACTCAGAGGTTTGGAGAATTTGGACTGCAAAACTGCTGCTTAGTTGAACTATGTAAAATATATATATATTTTCTTTTTCTTTTTTGTAGAGGCTAAGGGTGACAGCTAAGTCTATCATTGGAATAAATTGTTTCCACTTAATGGTGAACCATTCGGCTCTGTGGGAGATAAAAAGCATTTTATTTCTTACAGGCCAGCATTCTTAAAGTAGCATAACTGATAATAAAGATGGGACGTAATTTTAAGTGGTCCTACTTGTGAATAAATCAATTATGTTTCTTTTCTAATTATCATCAGTGTTGACAAGGTAGATTTCAAGATATCTTGTAAAATAATTTTTAATGACTCATGAATGTACTAGAGACTCATGCTGTGATTTGACAATCTGAGCAATGCAAGTGTGTACAAATTTAAAACTGGTTTAGTTGGGTGTGTCTGACATTGATGAAAATTTAGTTTTACTCACACACTAGGCAACGAAATTGAGATCTTTAGTCCAAATATCTTGTGATGGGAACTGGACTGGGAATTAGGTTTCAGCAAAGTATCTTCATTGCAAATAAAAGGCTTCTTCTTTTACCCATAATAATTTAAATTCCACTTGAATATAGAATTGAATATATATATGACATATACCAGGATTTATAAAAATTCAAAATTTACCACTTCGTCTAACCCCAATATAAAATGCAACATCCACTATAACATTTTATAGAATCTATGACTTTCTAAAGCAGAACACCAGGGGAGAATTTGGTCAGGGCATTATCAATCAGATCACCAAGCTAAAATATTGAATTTTAACACCTGAACCCAATGGTACAGATTCAAACTTCTGATTTATAAATAGTGTGAAATATATCACAGAGATAAAATAGCTTAGTGAGTCTAAAAAAACTTTTAATAAATTATATACTGGCACGGTCTACAATTCTGTAAGATTTAGAGTTATTAAATTGCTATAAGGAAATGTAAATCTTTTCAGAGAATTTAGATGTCTTTATCAAGGAGATTAAAACAATGATTTCTAAAACCTTGTATTTTGTATTTAATTTTAGGCTTTATATGCCTAAAGAATAACATGTGAAGTAAACTCAGGGAACAATGAATACCCTCACTAGAAAATTTCATATGTATATATGTATGTATACACATACATACACATACACACACTCAGAGAGACTCTCGAAGCAATACAGCTATTCTAAATTTGATTGTTTCTAATGTAATAGGTTTGTACAAGAATGATTACATATTGTGATGATGAATAAGTTAACTATCCTGATCTGACCATCACACGTTGTACACAACTATTGAAAGTCAACTTTGTACCCCACATATGTGTATAATTATATTTAAAAAATAAAATAAAAATCTAAGAAAGAACCACATGAAATACCTAGAAATAAACTTAATAAAAGATGTAGAAGACATATATATATATATATATATATATATATATATATATATATATGCATTTTGACATTTCTTTTAAGCCAGACATGGAAAATATAATATTGTGGTCCTTCTTTCTTCTTCAATGCCAAGTAGGGCTGTGCTGACCCACAAAAATGGCAATCTTGTTGTGAACCATTCTCATGTGTTTTCATGTCTGGGATTTCCTTATCTTTTTTTGGTAACACTCCTAAAGTCAGTTGAGGGTTTGTGGTAGGTGTTTTGTTGACTGATTCAGCATTTTTATTTAGAATATTTCTAGTTTGAACCTGAGTAGAAGGGAATACTTTGGTCTTCTGTAGCCTATTTGTCTATTTAAATATCAGGAAAGCTTTGTGGATCATGATGGCTTCATGGAAATGGCTATAATATATTTCTTTCAATTGTCTGCTCATACCAAGCACCACCTAAAAGTGGCTGATTGAAGCCCTCCATTAGTACAAGTAAATATTGCTCAAAATCCAGTTTTTGTTTGACAAAAAAATTACAAATTAAAAATTCCCAAAATAGATTTCCTTGTTTTCTTCTGGGAAGCCAAATAAAAACATTTTGAATGAATGAATAAGTGGATAAATGAATGAATGTGGTGGAGGAAGAAAGACTGGTTCCCTCAAGTAAGATGTATGTCAGGGACAGCTGGTAGATTTGTGTTGGAATGTCTTGAGGCATCTTTCATTTTAAGTATTAAGAGTGTACAGTAAATATCAATGAAGTTCAAGAGGGCAATGAGATGTGTATAAAATTAACATAAAATCCTACGTTTTAAAAGTTCACCTACCTGAATATTTACCCCAAGTGATACTTCAAGAACTGGAGGGAAGAAACCTGGTCTTTCTTTATGTGTGGTGCTATGAAATGCCATGTAGATATTGCATAGCACAATAAAAATAATTATCAGTAATAACAACAAGGTGATGGCAGAGCCAGCTCCACCTTAGCCGAAACCAACCGTAACCAGTTGGGGAGGTTCAAGAGAATGATCTTTGTTACAAAAGGTTTATTTCAGTGTTATTTCTGCTGATACATAATTCCTCCTATGATTAGGGGATCCTCCCTGTTCCTAACAATTTTTACTCTAGTAATAGCCAATTGCAGTTCAACTTCAAACTCCCTTCTCTTTGTTAATCCTTTATAATAGGATACTTCTAAGCATCAGGATAAAGGGATAGACAGATTAATACCAGTTAAAAGAAAAAATAAAGGCTGAAAAACTTAACATAAAGCATCCAATTCAAACATTATCAAATATGTTTCTATAGTACGATATTTTTTCCTACACAAATCTCTGAGTCATAAGTGTAGTAACTCTGATACCACAACATGTGTCCTGGAACACAGATGTTGCAAAACTTCCAGTAGTCTGTGTAGTAGTACTTGGGAGACCTGAAAATATTCCAGGGTGTATGAAATAAGTGTTTCTAGAGGCTAGATGGATGCCTTTTTGTAAAATCTTATTTGGAAACTTGATTTAGACTTACTCATTTGCTTAAGTGTTGCAAATTCACAGCTCTGGACTGAGCAATGCAGATGGAAGTCAATAGCTATAATCAGAAGTCACAAGTTTCTGCAGTGATATGCATTGCTGTCTACTCATCTCACCCTCCCCACCTGTCATTACAAAGTTTTGTAATTGTTTTAGTGAGGAGTTAGTTCCATGTTTTCTGAGATTACTATTTGGAACACTACAACTTTGAGATTCCAGGTTGTCTTTTTTTTTTTTTTTTTTTTTTTA
>NW_007727450.1:33766-39885 GCF_000696425.1 Galeopterus variegatus | reverse complement strand
TTTTTTTTTTTTTTTTTTTTTTTTTAGATAATTTATTATACATGCATGTGGGACACAACTTTGATTTTCAATAGTTGTGTACAATGTGTAATGGGTAGATCAGGATCGTTAACTTATTCATCATTACAATACACAATCATTCTTTGTGTCCATTAACCAATTCCTCATCAGCCCCCTCCCTCTCCCCTTCCCCTCCACTTTTCCACCTCTAATAACCACGGTTCTTTTCTCTCTTTCTAAAAAGTTCAACATATTACTGTAACTGTTGTTTCTCTCTCTCTGTCTCTATTGTTTATTTGGTTATTTATGGATTCAGCTCCTGATTATGAGTGAGAACATGTGGTATTTCTCTTTCTATACCTGGGTTGTTTCGCTTAGGATAATTTTCTCCAGTCTCATTCATGTTGCTGAAAATGGTAGAATTTCATTCTTTTCTATGGTTGAGTAGTATTCCATTGTGTATATATATACCACAATTTCCTTATCACTGAATGAAAGGATGGCTTTGAAATTCTTTTGGAATTACTCTGATTTGGGGAGATGACAGCAAAATAACTGATAGATTTGGGAGGAATAGGTTGATTCATTGAAATAGATATGTTGGTGCTTATCAACAAAACACATTGATCTGTTGGCCAAATTTTTAAATGTTCCTTCTATACTTGTGGTGGATATCCATTGCCATAAATGAAATATACTTTTTTATGGTTTGATTCCAGGAACCCGAAACTACAGATTTGCTTTCATTTTTCCACTTATTCATTTGTTCTTAACCAAAACATTTACTGAACACTTATTGTATACAAAGCACTCTGGTAAATGCTGTGACTATTTATCCTCACTGAGATTATGTTCTACTAGGAGATATAAAGCTAGTTTAAACATAATTACACTACAGGCTATATAAGATAACTACCCTAATATGGTATTAACAACGAGCACAAAGTAAGTGATGATTTTTGCTTAAATGTGGCCAGATAGGCTTTATACATGTTTGATCTAGGTCTTAAGAAGTGAGCAGGGTTTCAACAGAAGAAGGAAAAGACCAACACTTTCCTGATGGAGAAAATAACACGAAAAGAATTGCAAAGATTTAGAAGTACCAGGAATGATCAAGGAAGAGGCAAGTGGACCAGTTTGGCTGAAGCACTGACATGTATGAAAGTAAAAAGACAGTCTGGTAAGTATGTCAGAGCTATATAGAGAAGAAGAAGATTTGTAATGGACATTTATTGCTTAAGGCTGTCCATCATAGATTCCCATTTTTGGAAACTCTAGAGAGGAATTTATTTTTCTCTAACATGGGTAGTCTTGATAGATATGTAAATCAAAGTACTTTGCTCTCTCTAGCTGAAGAGTGGACATGTGACCCAAGTTAGGTTCATTATCAGTTCCCCCAGACTTTTTTTTTTTTTTTTCCTTTTTTTTGTCTTTTTCCGTGTCTGGCAACGGATCGCCACCCTCAGTGTCACCCCCGTACCGGACCGGGACCGGCAACGGGATCGCAGCCCTCGGCGTTGCCCCCGCGCCTCGCTCAGCCAGTGAGCGGGAACCAGTCTGTATGTGGGATCCGAACCCTTGGAGGGAGCGCCACCACGCTTCCCAAGCGGCGCACTACAGCAGTGCGCCACCGGGCCGGCCCTCCCCCAGACTTTGGGTTTTGAGCAGAGAGAAATAATGAGAAAAAAAAACCATTGCTTGATTTATGTATTTTCTCCTTCTACTTGGATTCTTAGATCTTTTCTAGTATATATTTTTTCCAGGCCTGGCTATCTTCAACTGCTCCTTCAATTCTGTGAGCTACCCTGCATTCTACTAATAAATATTTTTTTTCTTTTTTTTTTTTCCAGTTAGTCAGTCAGTTTTGTTGCTTACACCAATGAACTTGATAAAACCTTGAAGGCAAACCAGTTTTACACTGATGAAATATTGAAGGAAAAGATAAGGAGAAATAATCTAACCAAGTGGGTGAATTAGAAATAAATATTCTGAAAACACTGTGATAAGTGGATTGGAAGGCAGAGAGACTGAAGTAAGGGGAACCAGGCAGGAGGCTTTTGTAGTAGTTTTAGAACTAGGTACAGAAGACATGGAGTAAGGTGGTGGCAGTGATGATGAGAAGAGGCATTATTAATAAAACAAAGAAAAATTGTCACAGTTTACAGATGACATGATCCTATATACAGAAAAATCCATAACCTCTACCAAACTCCTAGAGCTGATAAAGTAATTCAGTAAAGTTGCAGGATACAAAATCAATACACAAAAATCAGTAGCATCTTTATTCACCAACCACAAACAAGCAGAAAAAGAAATCAAGAAACCATTTGCTACCAAAAAAATAAAATATCTAGGATTAAATTTAACCAAGAGATGAAAGATCTCTGCAATGAGAATGATAAAACTGCTGAAATAAATTAAAGAGGACACCAAAAGATGGAAAGACATTCCTTGTTCATGGATTGGAAGAATTAATATTGTGAAAATGTCCATAATACCCAAAGTGATCCCCATCAAATACCAATGACATTCTTTACCAAAATAGAAAAAACAATCCTAGAATTCACCTGGAACAACAAAAGACCCCAAATGGCTAAAGCAATCCTGAGTGAAAAATAAAGTAAGTTAAAATAAAACCTGAGGCATTACACTACCTGACTTCAAATTATTCTACAAAACTATAGTAACCAAAACATCATGGTACTGGCATAAAAATAGACACTCAGACCAATGGAACAGAATACAGAACCCATAAATCAGCCCACGTACTTACAGCCAACTTATCTTTGACAAAAGCATCAAGAACATACATTGGGGAAAAGACAGCCTCTTCAGTAAATGGCACTAGGAAAAACTGTGTATCTATGTGTAGAAGAATAAAACTAGACCCATACCTTTAGCCATATACCTAAATCAACTCAAAATGGACTAAAGACTTAAGTATAAGACCTGGAACTATAAAACTCCTAAAAGAAAACAATGAGATTATATCAAACTAAAAAGCTTCTGCACAGCAAAGGAAACAATCAACTGAGTGAAAAGACAACCAACTGAATGGAAGAAAATAATTGCAAACCATACATCCAACACAGAATTAATATCTAAAATATACAAGGAACCCAAGCAACTTTACGGTCGGAAAAAAAAAAAAAAAAAAAAAAACCAAATAAACCAATTAAAAAATAGTCAAAGGAGCTGAATAGACAATTTTCCAAAGGAAGACACATAAATGGCCAACAGGTATATGAAAAATGCTCATCATCACTAATCATGAGGGAAATGCAAATCAAAAACACATTGAGATATAATCTCAACCCAGCTAGACTGGCTAGTGTCAAAAACACTGAGAATAACAAATGCTGGCGAGGATGTTGAGAAAAGGGAACTCTTCTACACTGTTGGTGAGCCTGCAAATTAGTACAGCCATTATGTAACAATGTGAAAATAGTATGGAGGTTTCTCAAACAACTACAGATATAACTATCATACGATCCAGCAATCCCACTTCTGGGTGTATACACAAAGGAATGGAAATCATCATGTTGAAGGGATACCTGCACTCCCCTATTTATTGCACTTCTATTTGTAAGGTCCCTGAGGAGGAGACACTAGCCAGGTAAAGAAAGAAAAGATTTTATTAGCAAGAGGCAAGCAGACCAGCCCAGCTGAGCCGAAAAATGGCGTCAATGCCAAGAGGTAGTTGGGTATCTTCTTTTATAGAGTTAAGATTGGCATCTGGCCTAGCCTAGGAAGATGGTCATAATGTTCCACTCCGGATACAGCCTGTTCATGGGAACAGAGACATGGAGAGACAGAAAGCTTGGGCTAGCAGGGGCAGCAGTTACAATGTTACACTCTAGGGACAGCCTGCTCAGCCTGCGCCTGGGAACAGAGACTTAGGGAGATAGAAACTTAAAGGAATGAAACTTAGAGAAATGAAACCAAAGCGTGGGGGCTTTCTAAAAGTCAGGTTTTCAGTTCCAGGGACCTAACACTATATACAATAGCCAAGATATGGAACCAACCTAAATGTCCATCAACAGATGAGTGGATAAGGAAAATGTGGTATATATACACAATGGAATACTACTCAGCCATAAAAAAAGAATGAAATTCTGCCATTTGCGGCAACATGGATGAGCTTGGAGAAAATTATGTTAAGTGAAATTAGTCAGACACAGAAAGAGAAATACCACTTGTCCTCATACATAAGTGGGGGCAAAAAAAAAGAAAGAAGAAAAAGAAAGAAAGAGAAAGAAAGAAAAAGAAGGGAAGAAAGAAAGACCATAATTAAACATTGAACTTTCAGAAGGAGAGAACAGACCTATAGTTACTAGAGGTGGGAAAGGGTGAGGGAGAGGGAGGATAGGGAGTAACTGGGTAGGGGACACAAAGAGTAATTATGATTTGTAATAATGAACATGCTAATAATTTTGATTTGATCATCACATGCTTCACACAGATCTGATAGTCAACTCGGAACCCCATAAATATGTATAAATAAAATAAAAATAATTTTAAAAAATGATTAACAGATCTTATAAACTGATTTGACATTGGCTTTGAAGGAGATGGAAAAGTCAAAGATCACTCTGAGGTTTCAAAACTGAAGGACAGGTAGATGATGAATGAGAAGTCTATGTGAGAGACTGAGGAGAAACAACTAGAGGAATATGATGACAATCAGGAAGGTGCAATAGCATGTCATCCAATAAAGGAGGGATTGACTACTTACAGACAGTGATCAACAGTATCAGAGGCTGTGGAAGAAAAATTCCTAAAAATAAGTTTCTTTCAAAAGAAAAAGTTCCCATCATCTTCAATTTAGCTGAAATCTCAGATGAACATGAACATTTCTTATCATGGACTGGGAGGAAAAGCCAGTGGATGCAGTGTTATTTGTCACCCTCTGGAGCAGTGGTCCTTAACCATTTTTTGTTCCATGGGCCCCTTTGACAGTCTGCTGAGGCCTACAGAACCCTTCTCAGAAGAATTTTTTTAAGTATAAAATAAAACTTGTAGGCTTTTAAAAAAAGCCAATTATACAAAGATGTAGTTATCAAAATATTTTTAAACTAGGTGGTATACTATTGTACCTCTAATTTATTTATTTATTTATTTTTATTTTATTTTTATTTTGTCATTATACAATGTAGTTAGTTATTGTGTCCCATCACCAAAACTTCCCTCCCTCCTCCCTCTCCCCCCTCCCACCCAGAGGTGTCCCCTCCATTTTCTCATTGTAAGAGCTTCAAAAAAAAAAAAACAAAAAAGTTGAGGTTGTTAAATCTTCCTCTCCCCCTCCCCCCGGTTTTCAATGGATTAAGGATTTAAATATACACCCTGAAACAATAAAACTTATTAAAGAAAATATAGGAGAAACCCTTCAGCAAATAGGGCTGGGCACAGACTTCATGAATATGACCCCAAAAGCATGGGCAACCAAAGGAAAAATAAACAAATGGGACTATATCAAACTAAATAGCTTTTGCACAGCAAAAGAAACAATTAACAGAGCTAAAAGACAGCCAACAGAGTGGGAGAAAATATTTGCAAAATACACATCTGACAAAGGACTAATATCCCGAATATATAAAGAACTCAAACAACTTTACAAGAAAAAAACAAGCAACCCAATCAAAAAATGGGCAAAAGAGCTAAGCAGGCATTTCTCTAAAGAAGATATACAAACGGCCAACAGTCATATGAAAAAATGTACCTCTAATTTATTAATATATTGAATGAAAAGACAATGCATCTAAAATAAAGACAATTTAAATGGACAGATCATCTAGACAAAAAATCAATAAGGAAATACTAGACTTAAACTATACTATGTACCATTGACCTAACAGATGTACACAGAGCATTCCATCTAATAGTTCCAGAGTACACATTTTTCTTTTTTTTATTATTTTTATTTTGTCAATATACAATGTAGTTGATTGTTATGTCCCAGCTCCGAAACTGCCCTCCCTCCCCCCTCTCCCCCCTCCCGCCCAAGTGTGTCCCCTCCATTTTCTTGTTGTAAGAACTTCAAAAAAAATTGTGGTTGTTATATCTTCCTCTCCCCACCCCCCCGTTTTTTTTTTTTTTTTTTTTTTTTTTTTTTTGTTTTT
>NW_007727450.1:13480-33091 GCF_000696425.1 Galeopterus variegatus | reverse complement strand
TGTGTGTGTGTGTGTGTATGTGTGTGTGTATGTGTGTGTGTGTGTGTGTATGTATGTGTGTGAATTGATTCATTCACCTTTAGCTCCCTCCCTCCAATAAGTGAAAACATGTGGTATTTCTTTTTCTCTGCCTGACTCGTTTCTCTTAATATTATTCTTTCAAGGTCCATCCATGTTGTTGCAAATGGCAGTATTTCATTCGTTTTTATAGCTGAGTAGTATTCCATTGTGTAGATATACCACATTTTCCGTATCCACTCATCCGATGATGGACATTTGGGCTGATTCCAGCTCTTGGCTATTGTGAAGAGTGCTGCAATGAACATTGGGAAACAGGTATACCTTCGACTTGATCAGAGCACACATTTTTCTCAACTGCACATGAAACATTCTCCAAGATGGATCTTATGTTATGCCACAAAACAAGTATTAACAAATTTAAGAAGACTGAAATCACACCAAGTATCTTTTCTGACCACAATGGTATAAAACTAGAAATCAATAAAAGAAGGAACTTCATAAAATTCACAAATACACAAAAATTAAACAACATGCCCATGAACAATAAATGGGTCAATAAATAAATTAAAAGAGAGCTTTGAAAAATTATTGAGACAAACAAAAATGGAAACACAACATACCAAAACTTATGAAATGCAGCAAGAGCAGTTCTAAAAGGGAAGTTTATAGCAATAAACGCCTACATCAAAAAAAAAAAAAAGACCTCAAATAAACAACCTAACATTGCACCTCAAGGAACTAGAAAAACAATAATAAACTAAGCCCGAAACTAATAGATGGAAGAAAATAATAAATATCAGAGCAAAAATAAATAAAATAGAGAAGAGAAAAGCAATAGAAAAAATCAACAAAACCAAGTTGTTTTTTTAAAAAAGGTAAGAAAAATTTACAAACCTTTAGCTAAACTAAGAAAAAAAGAGAGGACTCAAATAAATAAGAAATGAAAGAGAAGACATTGCAACTGACACAACAGAAATACAAAAGATCTGAAGAAACTACTATGAACAATTATACAACAGATTAGATAAGCTAAAAGAAATGGATAAAAGCACCAAAGTGATCTGCAGACTTAATGCAATCTCTACCAAAATACTGATGACTTTCTTCACAGAAGTTTTTTAAAAATCCTAAAAATTGTATGGAACCACAAAAGACCCCAAATAGCCAAAGCAATCCTTAGCAAAAAGACCAAAGGTGGGGGCATTACACTACCTGACTTCAAAATATACTACAAAATGATAGTAACCAAAATAGCATGGTACTGGTATAAAAACAGACACATAGACCAATGGAACAGGATAGAGAGCCCAGAAATAGATCCATACACTTACAGCCAACTGATTTTCCACAAAGCTTCCAAGAACACACCATGGGGAAAAGGTAGTCTTCAATAAATGGTGTTGGGGCAACTAGATAGTCACATGCAGAATAATGAAATTAGATTCTTACTTCACACCATGCATGAAAATCCACTCAAAATGGATTGAAGACTTAAATGTAAGACCAGAACTGTGAAACTGTGAGAAGAAAACATAGTGGAAAATCTCCATGACATTGTCTTGACACCAAAAGCATGGACAATAAAAGCAAAAGTAAACAAAAATGGGACTACATCAAACTAAAATCTTCAGCCCAGCCAAGGAAACAATGTAGTGAAGTGACAGCCTACAGAATGGCAGAAAATATTTGCATACCACACCTCTGATAAGGGGTTAATATCCAAAATATGTAAGGAACTTAAACAGCTCAATAGCCAGAAAACAAATAACCCAATTTTAAAAATGGGCAACTGACCTGAACAGACATTTCTCAATAGAAGGCATACAAATGGCCAACAGGTATATGAAAAAAAATGCTCAACATCATTGATCATGAGGGAAATACAAATTAAAACCACAATGAGATATCACCTCATATCTGTTAGAATGGTTATCACCAAAAAGACAAGAGATAGGTGTTGGCAAGGATGTGGAGAAGAGCAAACCCTTGCACACTGTTAGTGGGAATGTAAATTAGTACAGCCATTATGAAAAATAGTGTGGAGGCTCCTCAAAAAATTAAAGATAGGACTACCATACAATTCACCAATTCCACTACTGGATATATATCCAAAGGAAATGAAATCAGTATTTCAAAGATATTTCTGCACTCCCATGTTTATTGCAGCTTAATTCACAGTAACCAAAATATAGAATCAGCATGTGTCCATCAACAGATGAATGGATTAAAAAATGTGGTATACATATACAGTGAAATACTATTGAGCCATGAAAAAGAAGGAAAGCCTGCCATTTGGATGGATGGATAAACCTGGAGGACATTATATTAAGTGAAGTAAGCCAGGCACAGAAAGACAAACACCACAGGATCTCATTCATATGTGGAAACTAAAAAATTGATCACATAAAACTAGAGAGTAAAATGGTGGTTACCAGAGGTGAGGCATTAGGGGGAAGGGTTGTGGACAAATTGGCCAAAGGATACAAAATCTCAGTTAGATGGGAGGAATAATTTCAAAATATCTATTGTACAACATGGTGACTATAGTTAATAATATAATGTATTCTTTAAAAATGTTAAGAGGGGGCCGGCCTGGTGGCGCACTGGATAGTGCGCCGCTTGGGAAGCGTGGCGGCGCTCCCGCCCGAGGGTTCGGATCCCACATGCGGGCCGGTTCCCACTCACTGGCTGAGCGAGGCGCGGGAGCAGCGCTGAGGGTTGCGATCCCGTTGCCGGTCCCCGGTCCGGTACGGGGGCGACACTGAGGGTTGCGATCCATTGCCGGACATGGAAAAAGACAAAAAGACAAAAAAAAAAAAAAAAAATGTTAAGAGGGTGGATATAAAGTGTTCTCACCAGAAAATGATAACTAAATGAGGTAATGCATATGTTAATTAGATAAGTATAGTCATTCCACAATGTATATATATTTCAAAACATCATGTTGTACACCATAAATACATACAATTTTATCTGTCAATTTAAATAAAATAAAATAAAAATAAAATAAAATATGGACAATTTAAAATTAGGGATTTTTTTCAAAAGACATGTAACTGTTACAGTTGCTGTTATTTGAATAAATAGGTTAAATAAAAACACAAAACTCTTTGACTCACCTCCTGCTGTGTATTAATCAATTATCAATTATAGATGGGGAATATCAGAAAGCAACTTATATGCCTGGGTCACCAATGTGAGAACCTGGGATTTCACTGTTTGGTTGCTGAATGACAAGTAAGCGTAGACTTGCCCAATAGTTGGCCATCTATGTGACATAAGCATCTGTAGACAGGAAGACTACAATCATGTGCAATCTAGTAACTAACATGATGCTAAAGTAGAGATGAGTGTAAATGACATTTTAAGATATCTGCAATGGCAGTTATATGATATAAAAATATCTGTGATTTCTACTGATGTCATGGGTACTACTAATAGTATTGTGGTTTGTTGCCTATAATAATAAAAGGAAATGCCAAATTTCAGTTAGGTTAGTGAAAATTTTAAAAAAAATTTTTTTTGATGCAAGTTCCGAGAACTTTGAACTCTTTTTGGTAGATACCTGGTTAGGAAGCCCTGCTTAGAGTGTAGTTTCAGTTGCATGGAGGAAATGGCAGCAAAATGCAAACAGCAAGAGTAAATTATTGAAAAATGTAACTATGGGACAGAGGAAGAGAAACAGAGCTCAAGGAAGGCAGAGAATCAAGCAAAGAGTATTTATGGTTTTTTGCTTTAATTTGAGGGTAAGGAAACCAGAACATGCTTGTAGGCAAAGAGAAAGAAAAGGGTAGAAAAGATGAAATTGAAGATAACACACACAGAGAAGGGGCAATTGATGGAGTCAGAACGTAGAGATGTTGGGAAGAAATGGGATCAAGAGCACAAGTAGAAAATGTCTGGGAAGGAGAAATACCTTTTCTACAGATGTAGAGAAGAAAGGGAAGAAGGTGATTTTCTATATATTTGAAATAATAAAATATTTATTTTCCCACAGTTTTCTTTGCAGAGAAGTCTTCTCTATTCAGGAGATGTCCTTTAAAATCAGCTTTAGAAAAAGATTGTGCATAATTGAATACTTCATGGTTTATTTAACACTTTAAAATAATATCATTTTTCTCTAACAATGGCTTTTTAAAAATCTCTACTTCATCAGTATAAACCAAGATTAGACTTTTCCTTACTTAATACTTTACAAACAGCAAGACTTTTCTTCTACCCAGGTGCTGCTTATGACTCCCTTTCCAAGAGAGTCATTTACTTCTCTAGCTGTTCTTTCCTTATCGTACCTTTCCGTGTCTTCCCTATACCAAGGTTTGCTCATGTAAGCTTTCCTTGATCTCTAAATCCTATTTTTATATTACGGAAGCTTATTTAATTATTCTCTTAGATTAATTTTCATACCACTACTAGAGTAACACCATAATGTATTACCATTTCATACAATCCCTACTGCAGGTATTTTTATAATGCAAATGGACCATCTTTGAAAAGGATTGATTGTCTTGGAAAATTTGGTTCCAATTCGACTTTTTTTTTTTTTTTTGACTGGTAGAGGGATCGTAACCCTTGGCATGGTGTTGTCTGCACCACGCTCAGCCAGTGAGTGCACCAGCCATCCCTATACAGGATCCGAACCCGCGGCCTCGGCGCTACCAGCGCCACACTCTCCCGAGTAAGCCACGGGGCCGGTGCCTGGCCCCAATTTGACTTTTTCTGATGAGCATTCTCTGGAAAATTACTACATTTCCTCTTCTCAATGGCCACAGATAAACTGGATTTACATCATTTCTGATTAGATATGTGAGGAAGGCAATTAGAGCCCACTATCTTGCCATTTGTTGCATTTACATGTTTGACCTTGCTATTGCAACACAAGGAGTAGTTTCTAAAACATTGCTGTTGCTGGCATATTCACCATTTATTAAAAATAAATACAATATTAATCTTGCCCTTACTAAGAGGGTAGGATGTAGACTTTTGTTTCCCTGAAATCTTTCTGAGAATTCCCCTTGTTCTGACAATTCATTTTGAATTTGTTAAATCTAAGACACTGCCTGCTATGATTTGAATATAATTTGTCCCCTCTGAAACTCAGGTTTCATGAGAGGTGGTGGGGCCTTTAAGGGGTGTTTGGGTCATGGGGCTCCACCCTCATAAAGGGATTAAAGCGGTTCTCGCAGGACTGAGCTAGTTCTCGGGAGAGTGGCCCACTTTACCTCTCCCCTTTTGTACACGATGCCTTGCCCTTCTAATTTTCCACCATGCTATGGTGCAGTACGAAAGTCCTTATCAGGCATACCACTATGCCTTTGGACTTCCCAGCATCCAGAACTATGAGCCAAATTAATTTCTTTTTATTATAAATTACCCAGTCTCAGGTATTCAGTTATAGCAACAGAAAACGGACTAAGACACTGTCTAAAAAGAGATAATCTTTTTAGAGGGCTGGAATACATGTTTGGTTGGATTTATGTAAGGTGTGCTATTATTTGAGCAGGCTCACTCCTAGAGTGTAGCAACTTTGAATGATATCTAGCACTTAAATATTTAAATAGTAGGTCATTTGACTCATTAAAAGGGTTATTATCCTTTTTCTCAAAGATTGTGATCACCCACCTGCTTCTCATTGTATTTCAGATCCTCTTAACCCCTTAGAGTCAGTATAACCATCATCAACATACGTTTATTACACATGTACTTGGTGCAGATTACTGTGATAGGCAAAATGAGGCTACAGATCACAAATAAGGAAAGGCCCTTGCTTGGAGGAGCTTATAACCCATAGAATCTTGAAATGACACCTGCCTTAGCCAATTGGTTTTCACCTTGAATTACTCTCCCATGTCCTAGAACATCTCAGTGCTGCCCTTCCTACTACAGGCCAGAGCCAAGAATTTATACAAATAAGATGATGTTACAAATGTTGATTTTGTAATGCTATTTTCTGTCAAAGGCACCTGTTATTACTCTTTTGTTGGGTGTAGGGCTGACGCATATTGGGCCAGCCCTGGCTTTCCTGGTAAAACTTCTATCCTGGGCATCAACTAGGTATCAGTCACAATTATTCAATTCTCCATTTGTTACTTTAATTTCAAAATAAGAAGCTCTGCCCAGACTCAGCATTAGTCTAATAAACAATGCACTTAGGACTTTTTGACTTATGGTTAAGAAAGGATGAGACGTAATTTCATAACTAAAGTGGTACCTAAGTGGTGACTCTACTACATGAGAATGTTATTCCTTGTCATCTCCACCTGTGTTCGAACATATGCCCAAGTGTGCATAATAACACTGAAGCCAAAACAACGTTTCGAAATTTATGCTTTCTTGGGCCGGCCCGTGGCTCACTCGGGAGAGTGTGGTGCTGATAACACCAAGGCCCCGGGTTCGGATCCCATATAGGGATGGCCGGTTCGCTCACTGGCTGAGCGTGATCCTGACAACACCAAGTCAAGGGTTAAGATCCCCTTACCGGTCATCTTTTTTAAAAAAAAAAAGAAATTTATGCTTTCTTGTTTTACTTAAACATACTGAACTAGCTTAAACTGATGAATTACATTAAAGTGGCCTTTCTGTAAATGCACACCTTAAAACATATCATTATTTCTCCCTTTCCCCTTTCACTTATTAAACCCAGCTCAATAGCAGTTGCACTAAAGGAATTGTGGTATATTTTTATTTAACACTATTTGCTTTGATTAAATTCAATTTTGTATTCCCGAGACCAAACCGTATGCTGCAGAGCTGTTGCAATATTTTATAACACTGGTTGATCACAAAGATTTCTTTCCATAGAGGACAGTTAATCATGTGTAAATAATTAATAACCAAGAAGGTTTCCTGTCTAAACTAAGCATGCCTACCTCCTCAAAGTCCTGGGCGGGCCAAAGATTTACCTTTTAGAATTGATATATATAAAACATATAATTCACCACAGGAATTATTTTCTGATCTTAAAGTATATCTATTTTAAACTCCAGATTAGGTATTTTGTTACTATAGTTTTTATGTTGATTCCATTTGTCCTAGATCCTACTAGTATTTGAGGTTCTTGTTTAAAACAGAAACGTAAAAATTAATGATCTCAAACTCTTTCAGGGGATTGTTTTCCACTAAGAACACCCATAGATATCTATAAATGACATAATAGATATAAAGCACCTAGCAAATAGACTGGCACACAGTAGGTACACCAAAATATCCATTCCCTCCCTCTTGTAATGAGGGGCGCCTTTAGTATAAACAATTATTATCTATATCCACAAACAAAATTAAATGAATGTTTAAGACGCTATGTTAAATGGAATGGCTTATCAAAATGAGTTCAAGCGAAAATGTGTTCTTTTTCTACTTCATTCTGCCCCTCCCCTTTTCAAACATTTTTATATTAATAATGTTATGACAATATCGAATGAGGATATGCTTCCTGGATGACATTCATGTTAAAACAATGGCATGACATTTGGTTATTTTTTCATGCTTAAAAATGCACAGTGCTAGGAATGTAAATTCTCACTAGTATTAACATTTTAAGTAAATAATTATATACCAAGGTCTGGAAATTTTCATAGTTCTTACCACCTAACAGAAACAGTATAATGTCTGCACTGAGCTTCACATAACAATTGGACTAAATCTTATTCCCTCTGGGTTACATTTTCACTGTGGTCTTCCAGAGAATAAACAGGTTGATTATAATCTGAAATAAATGAGGCTTTACCACTCTCAACACAATAGCCAGTTTTGCAAGTTTAAAAAAATTGAAACCTTCAGTTCTGATAGAATGTTCACATAAAACATTATACAGTTTCTAGTAACAGGAGGAATTGTATACTTAATCTACTCCATTCCAGATTACAATTCAGGGCAATTTCAAGAATTAGTCTGGAACCAAGGGTTTCAGTTAAAGCAATTAGAGGAACACAAGACAAAAATAACCCTGTATTCTGATAAAATCATTGTGCTGTTTTCTGTAATAGTAAACTGAAATAAATGATATACAACACTTCTAAAATGCACGATGCTTTCCATATGGGCTCAGTGGATTATTTTCAAAAATGTCTAAGAGGGGAGTTTACATTGTGCAAATAATCCAAAATGCTTAGGAAGAAAAGGTGGAATTCTTCCCAGTTTTATGAATTTGAATGCTTCACTTTGCTAGTATGAAAACAGTCCCATGGGTACTGACAAATTATGTCCTTATGGCTTGTCTTATTATGTGGAAAAAGCTTTAGTAATTTTTCACATAATAGGATGGACTGTAGAGTCTGGATTTCTTTGACTAAACTTTTTTGCTTAAAATAATTGATTTCAGTGAAGCAACTGGTTTTTGGGAGAGGACTAACTAGTTAATTTTAATAAACTTGTATAAATGCATTTTTTTTTCTTCTCCAAATGAGTATATATTCGTGGGTAGGCGTGAACCAACTTATAATAGTTTACAGAAGTGTCCCTTATTGAGATATGGACAGGATTTTGATGGACTACAATCATTTAAAAAGTGTATGTTCAAAACTATTTTATAAAGGTTTCACTGGATTTTTTTGACATGATTCACATTCTTCTACTTCCACGGAGGCACATTATTTTAGTTCTCCCTAGTGGGGACAAATACAGTTCAACATTTAAATGCTGACAAACATGGGAACAAAATAATGAGCCATGTCGTATCTCTCCTCCCCTTTTCCCAGCCTGAGCCAGCTCAGTCCCCCCAGGACCATATGTGTACAATTTTTAAAATGCCATGGGAAATTCAGTTTCCAAGAATGAGAATGAAAATGAAATGGGAAGAGTGAGATTAGTTATAACTTATGACCCTGTTATATCTCAGCCAAAAACATTTTCAGAAGCACAGTAACCAAATGGTAACTTCACTTCTATTTTATCAAATTATCACACATACTAAGTGCATTCTAAATCCCAGAAGAATTTCTTTTTCATGTGGTGCATTTCTATGGAAATCTCACAATTTTTAAACTGTTTATTCCCAAGGATCACGATATATGAAGGCTACCTTTTTGTTAGCCGTTTCACGTGGGGGTGGGGTGGGGAAAGGAGCTTGTTTGTTTCTCAGGGGGCCACACCAAACTGCAAGTGCTTGTGACTCATGTGTTATTTCTTCTATTCAGAGCACTGCTAATGATTTGAATGCACCCTTTTCAACATCCCACAAAGGACTCTTTTAGGAGTTACCTTAGCAATATTCTAAAAGCTCTTTTATCTATAGAGTCAGGAATTTACGTGTAGATCCATGTTTTATCTCAAAAGATTTTTCATGGCATTTCCAGGTATAAAATGGCACTGATGTCAGAGAAAAGAGATTTGATATAGCACTTCTTATTGCACTCCAAGAAATTTAGATGTTTTAACCAATTAATTTAGTATTTTAAATTTAACTCTTTTTACAATCCTAACATTTCAGACATTTGTTCAAGTTGTGACTCATTCATTTGTTTTCCCATTTTGTAGTATATTTAAGGGTGAAAACTATTTTGTTAGAAAGTCACCAGCACCATCTACTGTTGCTATTTGGAACTATTTCAGCATATTTAAAATAATCATTCTTCTAAAAATATTTTTTTAAAAAATAGTTGTACAATGATTGCAAGAGATTTGGACTTTACAACTATTGCAAGAAATTTGGACTAATCAGAATAGTAAATTTTAAATAATAAGTAGATCATAAGGTTGAGAGCCTGGGTGGGTCAAAAATAATTATAAAAAAACATGTATTAGGGCATAAGGGATTAGGTACAAAGAATCACTAACAAAAATGTCATCTCTATCCTCAGGGATCCAAAGGAAATGAAGAAAATTGCATTCCTAAAAAACATGTAGATATAATTTTCTGAAGTGATTTTGAGATTATTGGATTTCATGGACCCTGGTAAAATTTCCCCCAAAATTTTAGGGACCAACATAAGATTGCCAACTTTTTATTTTGCTAATTAAGATTATCAAAATTATAATTCACTGTTATCGTCACTTCACACACATAAAAATCATGCAATTTTAGAATAAAAGATAGCCCATTAAAAAATGTAATACATTTAATGTCATGAAAAACTCAATACGTTGTCCTTTTTTTTTTTTTCATTTCACTGGACTGGCATTGGTCAAATAACAAACTGTTATTTGGGAACAACCATTTTACAGTATCCCAGAAAAAGACCAAATGGTAAAGTTACAAGAAGAAAAAAAAGGTGGTGGGGGAGTGGGATATGGTATTGTAGAGGCATTGTAAGTGAGCATTATAGAAAGTATGGCTTGTACCCTGTGAGGGTTTGGGGCAGCGATTATTTTTTTTTCACAATATTTTTCCCTGGTCAGAAAATTTGGCATCGGATGAAACCTAAGGGTATATGAAGAAAGTAAATGGCACTGAGAGTTTTATTGACTACCAGAAGTATTATTACAAAATAGGAAGTATATTTTAAAACTGTTTATAGAAAAATATTATGAGTGAGGGGCCGAGCCCGTGGTACACTCAGGAGAGTGCTGCGCTGGGAGCACTGCAGCACTCCCGCCGAGGGTTCGGAGCCTATATAGGGATGACCGGTGCACTCACAGCGCTCACTGGCTGAGCGAGGTGCAGCTGGTCTCAAAAAAGGACAAAAAAAAAAAAGAAAAATATTATGAGTGACTTAACAGCAATTAAAAATATGTATTCAGTGATGTCAAAAATGTTCTTAGCTAAATAAGTTCTTTAGTTTTTATTGACACAACTAAATTTTCTGTCAAAGGAAATGAGCATATGCATACAGTTCAATTATGTGCCCTAACTGGAGTTTCACTAAACCTTCTGATATCACAGTTAGCATATACCGATCAAATTCTGTTATGCTATAAATGAAATCTGTGGCGCCTTTTAATGCCCTAAAGAACTTGATAACATTCAAAAAGGAAAGATACTGAACTAAATAAAGGAGGAATAGTAGATGCTCTAGAGAAAAATGGTTATGAAGAAGACATAGAATGAAAATATTTATCAAACTGTCTAATTACCTAAATAATTTCTAACAGATATTTTCAAATGTAGTAATCTGCTGCTTATGATGTACCAAAATAAGTTCCCGTAGTAAGCAGTCTGAGTTTTGGGTTTGACACAAGTAGATTTTTTCTCTTGACATAGTGATTAATAATCAGTACATGCATAGTGATTACAAATTTCCATTTTCCATGGACCAAATAGCAACAAAATCATAAATTACAGGTTGGGAAAAACTTGATGAAACCAGAGAGCCAAGGGTTTGGGGAAAACAACACAGTTCCAATTGAATAACCAATTCTTAACTCCTGTTAGAAGAAAATCATGAGATAGTGTTGATAGATGCTAACTTCTTGTGTCAATGGGGCATTGATAAAAGAGACATCCACTTAGTAAATAATCATGATTTGTTCAATGCTGCCTGAATTTTGAGAATCCTTCAGAGCAGAGCATCAAAACAGAATAATTTTTAGATTTGGAATCCTGTAAACACATCATTATATTTATGTAAAAATTTCCAAATGAGCACTAATTTTTAAAAATGTATCCCCAATTTTAGATCTGGGATTTGATGGTATAGTGGCACATAGAGAGAATTTTGATGAGACTTGAAGACTCCTTGGTGTTAGTCTGTTCATCTGTCTCTTGATAACCTTGGAAAAGAATAGAATGCTTTCTCCCTTGGAGATGAGATTAAAAAGAATAAATGGGAGAGGAGATAAAAATGTCAATTTTTCCATTGTGAGACAAGCAGAATGGCAGTAAAGGAGTTTCTAGTGTCTTTTTTGCTCATCAAGACTTCTAAGAAACAAAACATGTAAGAATTTGATTAGGGAATTGCTCATATTAAATGAGCACATGTTATGTGAAATCACGGTTAAAGAAAGTGACAGTAGGACCATCTTTATGGTTAGGCTGTTTGGTGCATTTTGTGATTTGAGTAATGTTGGGAGAAGGTTTCTTATCCGTTAACTTTCTCCCTTTCTGGAGACTTTTGGCTGATACCTAAAACTCAGCCATTAATAAATCATTCCTTTCAATTAACTAAAGTGCTCAAAAGAGTCCTCCTTTCAAATATTAGGGTTTTTTATTAAAACATAATTGATTATACATATTTGTTGGGGTACAGGGTTGAATATCCTTACCTGTGTGCAATGTGTGATGATCAAATCAGGATAGTTAGCATATTCATCACTGCAAAATGTAACCATTTCTTTGTGTTCAGGACATTTGATCTCTTCTCTTCTAGCCATTTGATGACATGCAGTAAATTAATGTGAATTATAGGTGCCTAGCTTGACTGTACATGAGTAGAACATATTTTTCCTGACTAGCTCTTGTTACACTTCTCTCTGTGTAACAGAGATGCAAAAAAGGATTACTCAAAGCACCATGAATGCATTGAGAAGCCTAGAGTGACAACACCCCAGCAATTCCTCTGTTAGAAGGAGAAAGCTGAGTGTAGCAGCCCTAATTCAAAGTTAGCTTCTGTTTTTATTGTAAAGACAAGGAAGTTTCACAGGAAAATTCAATTGATTCAATCATTACAAAAGGACACAAGGACATGGGCAGAGTGACAAAAGCTATCTATGGCTAAGTATAGCTTAAGCAATGGAAACTAGTAACATCAGTAAAATTAACAATGTGACATTCCAAAGTACAATTAGTAAAAAGCTAAGTTGGTCAAACTGGCTCATTATCTAAAGTGTAAACTCTCCTTAAGCAAAAGTTACATTCTTATGGGGCCGGCCCGGTGGCGCACTGGATAGTGCGCCGCTTGGGAAGGGCGGCGGCGCTCCCGTCCGAGGGTTCGGATCCCACATACAGACCGGCTCCTGCTCACTGGCTGAGCGAGGTGTGGGAGCAACGCCGAGGCTTGCGATCCCGTTGCCGGTCCCGGTCCGGTACGGGGGCAACACTGAGGGTCCCGTTGCCGGTCCCCGGTCCGGTACGGGGGCAACACTGAGGGTTGCGATCCGTTGCCGGAGATGGAAAAAAGACAAAAGACAAAAAAAAAAAAAAAAAAAGTTACATTCTTATGATAAAATCTATATACAATTATCTCTAAAGTTTCTCCCAACAGACAGCTTGTCCCTAGCAAATATTTTTTTCACATCTTTTCCTTCAGCAATTCTTAAAATCTCTTAACAGTATCGTTATGACAACCACCCATTAGCTCTAAAATCATTAAAGTATGCAATCCCATACCTAAGCAGTGATTAGAGTTGATTAGATGGGCTTTTGCCCTGTAGCTATAGGCTGTCGCCTCCTACTCGAGGGCTTTTGCCCCAATATGTATTTACCTAAAAACCCTATTCTAAAAATCAAATGAGAATCAACACTATTTAATTAAAATTGACTACATGGGCTTTCACCCTCTATCTGTAGACTTTGGTCTCCTATCTGAGGGCTTTTGCCCTATATATGCATTTACCTATAAGCCCTATTCTCAAATTACATGAGAATCAAGATTTCTAACCTTCCACAAGCTCTTTTGTGCCCATTAACCAATGGACATTTTAAACCATTTTGAAGTGGCATTAAATACATCCACATTATTGTAAAACCATCACCTCAATCTATCTCTAGAAATTTTATCTTCACAAACTAAAACTCTAAACTCACAAAACCATAACTTCCCATTCTCTCCTCCCACCAGCTCCTGGGAACCACTATTTTATTTTCTGTTTGTATGAATTTGACTACTCTAGGTACTTTATATAAGTGAAATCATACAGTATTTGTCATTTTGTCATAGGCTTATTTCACTTAACATAATGTCTTCAAGGTTCATCTATGGTGTAGCATGTGTTAGAATTTGCTCCCTGTTTATTTAAGGTATATACAGTGTATGTATATATGACATTTGGTTTATCTATTCATCCATCTATAGACAATTGTATTGCTCCCACATTTTGTCTATTGTAAGTAATGCTGCTATGAACAACAAAGTACAAATATTTGTTCAAGTCCCTGCTTTCAGTTCTTTTGAGTATGTACCCAGTATGGGTATTCAATTTATAATTATTAAAAATAATTCTATTTTGAATTTTTGAGGAACCACCATACTGTTTTCCACAGTGTTTCTACCATTTTACATTTACTCCAGCAGTGCACAAGGGTTACAGTTTGTTTACACCTCACCAACACTTGTTAGTTTCTATTTTTCTTTTTATAATAGGCATGCTAATTGAAGTGCCATGTTTTCTCACTGTGTTTTTGACTTGCATTATACTAATGATTAGTGAAGTTGAGCATCTTTTTGTGTGCTTAGTGTACATTATATTTCTTCTTTGGAGGAATGTTTATCCAAGTCCTTTATCCATATTTTAAATTGGGTCATTTTTTGTTGTTGAGTTGTAGGAGTATTTTTATATTCTGGATATTAACCCCTTAACACATACATAATTTGGAAATGTTTTCTCTCACTCCGTGGGTGTCTTTTCATTCTGTGGATTGTTTCCTTTGGTGCACAGAAGTTTTAAACTTTGATGTAATCCAATCTATCTTTTTTGTTGTTGTTGCTTGTGCTTTTGGTGTCATAGCCAAGAAATCATTGCCAAATCCAATGTGCATAAAGTTTTTCTTTTATGTTTCTTGTAAGAGTTTTATAGTTTTAGATCTTACATTTCGGTGTCTGAGTAATTTTGAGTTAACATTTGTGTATGGTATAAGGTTAGAGTTTAGATTCATTCTTTTGCATGTGGATATCCAGTTTTCTCAGCCCTGTTTTGGAAAGACTGTCCTTTCCCATTGAATGGTCTTGGAACTCATGTTTACATTTGACCATATATGTGAGGTTTTATTTATAGAATCTCTCTTCAATTCCATTAGTTTATATGTCTGTATTTATGCCAGTAATGCACTCTTTTCATTGCTGTAGATTTGTGGTGAGTTTTCATATGAGGAAGTATGAAACTTCCAATTTTGTTCCTTTTCTTCGAGATTGTTTTAGCTTTCCAGGGTCCTTTGAGAGTCCACGTGAATCTTAGTATGAATTTTGTTATTTTTTCAGAGAACGTATTCGGCATTTTAATAGGGATTGCATTGAATCTGTAGATCACTTTGGGTAGCATTGACATCTTAACAATATTAAGTTATCCAGTCCATGAACACAGATATCTTTCCATTTATTTGTGTAATTTAATATCTTTCAGCAACATTTTACACTTTTCAGTGCACAAGTCTTTCACCTCCTTGGTTAAGTGTATACTTGTTCACAGAATATAGAAATGCAACTAGATTTTGCATGTCGATTTTGTACCCTGCAATTTTGCTCAATTTGTTTATTAGTTCTAATAGTTTTTGGTGGAATCTTTAGGACTTTCTACATGTAAGATCATGTCATCTGTAAACAAAGATAACTTTAATTCTTTCTTTCCAATTTGGATGCCTTTTATTTCTTTTTCTTGCCTAATTTCTCTGGCTAGAACTTTTAGTACTATGTTGAATATAAGTGGTGGAAGTAGGCATCCTTGCCTTGTCCCTGATCTTAGAGGAAAAGCTTTCAGTGTTTCACCATTGCGTATGATGTTAGCTGTGGATTTTTCACATATGACCTTTATTATGTTGAGATAGTTTCCTTCCATTTCTAGTTTGTTGAGTGTTTTTACCATCAGAAAACAGTGTTAAATTTTGTCAAATAATTTCTCTGCATCAATGGAGATGATCATGTGTATTTTGAAAATTTTATTGTTAATATAAATATAATATAGTGTTGTGCTATATTGATTTTATACGTTGTTAATATAGCATTGTGCTATATTGATTGATTTTTGTCTGGTGAACCATCCTTGCAAAGTGGGAATAAATACCATTTTGTCATGTTGTAAAATCCTTTTAATTAAATTTTTAAAAAAATTTTAGTGGCTTGGGCCGGCCCATGGCTCACTTGGGAGAGTGTGGTGCTGATAACACCAAGGCCATGGGTTCGGATCCCATATAGGGATGGCCGGTTGCTCACTGGCTGAGCGTGGTGCTGACAACACCAAGTCAAGGGTTAAGATCCCCTTACCGGTCATCTTTAAAAAAAAAAAAAAATAGTGTCTTTTTCTGGTGATGTTAATCAGGGTAAAGCTGGCCTGATGGAATGAGTTTGGAAGTGCTCCCTCCTCTTTATTTTTTGGAAGAGTTTGAGGACAACTGGTATTAATTCTTCTTTTTAATGTTTGGTATGATTTACCAGTGAAACCATCTGGTCCTGGGCTTTTCTTTCTTGTGAAGTTTTTGATTATTGTTTCTATCTCCTTACTAGTTACAGCTCTATGAAGATTTTCTATTTCTTTACGATTCAGTCTTGATAGCTTGTGTATTTCTGGAAAGACGACCATTTCATTTACATGATACAATTTGTTAGTGTACAGTTGTTCGCATTAATCTCTTTTAATCTGTTTTATTTCTATAAAATCAGCAGTTATGTCCTTCTTTTACCTTCTGATTTTAATTATTTGAGTCTTTTCACTTCTTTTCTTTATCAATCTACCTAAAGGTTTGTCAATTTTGTTGATCTTTTCAAAAAACCAGTTCTTGATTTTGTTAATTTTCTCTATTGTTTTTCCATATTCTGTTTTATCCCCATTCTAATTTTTATTATTTTCTTCTTTCTTCTAGTTTGGAATTTAGTTTGTTCTTCTTTTTTATAATTCCTTAAGGTATCAAATTAGATTGTTTGTTTGCGATCTCTTTTCTTTTTTAATGAAAGTATTTCCAGCTATAAAGTTTTCTCTTAGCACTGCTTTTGCTACATCCCATAAATTTTGGTACATTGTGTTTTCATTTTCATTTGTCTCCAAGTATTTTCTAATTCTTCTTGTGATTTCTTCTCTGACCCACTAGTTGTTTGAGTGTGTTGTTTAATTTTCACATATTTGTGGATTTTCCAATTTTTCTTCTGCTTTTGATTTCTAGTTTTATTTCATTGTGATCAGAAAAGATACTTTTTATTATTCCAATTTTTAAAAATTTATTAAGACTTGTTATGTGACCTAGCATATTGTCTATCTTGGAGAATATTTTATGTGCACTTAAAAAATGTGGATTCTGCTCTTGTTGGGTGGAGTGTTCTGTATATGTTTGTTAGGTCCAAATGGTTTATACTGCTGCTCAAGTTCTCTGTTTCCTTACTGATCTACTCTCTGGTTCTTCTATGCCTTAATGAAAGTATAATATTAAAGTCTCCAACTATTATTATAGAGTGGCCTTTTTCTCCCCCCAATTATAATAATTATATTAATATTTGCCTTATATATTTAGGATTTGTGATGATTTGAGCATAAATGTTTATAATTTTTATATCTTCTTGGTGAATTTATCATTATATAATGTTTTTCTTTGTCTCTTGTAACAGCTTTTACTTCTAAAAATCTATTTTCTCTGATATTAGTATAGCCACTCTGATCTATTTCAGTTACCTTTTGCATGAAATATCTTTTCCATCTTTTCTATTTTAGCCTATGCAGAGTCTTAGATCTAAAGTGAGTCTCCTGAAGTGAGAGAGCAGCACCCAAGGTTCTAGGCAAGAGCTAAGGGCAGCCACCTCTACCTGGAAGCAGGCAAGAGAGCATGCAGGTGGCTCACTACAATTAGTGCCATTACCACAGCTGCTGCAAAAGCTGCTTGACACCACAGCAGTAGGTGCCTCCACTGTGCAGGTGGCCTGCCAGACAAATGACTGCATTGACAAAAAGAGAACCACCAGCAAAGACCAGAAAAAGAAGAGGAAGTCTCTCTCTTCATATCCCATGCCAGACTAATAGAAGAAGCAACTGCTCTTCCAGATAACCAGACATCAACATAGAGATACTAGAAATACAAACACCAAGAAAATATGACACCACCAAAAGAATACAGTAATTCTCAAATACCAGACCCTATACAGCAGGAAACCCTTGAAATTACTGAAAAGGAATTCTGATAAATAATCTTAAAGAAACTCACTAAGATACAAGAAGACTCAGTTAGACAGCATAATGAAATGTGATAAAAAAAATTCAAGATATAAAGAAAGAAATTTACAAAGAGAATAATACCTTAAAAAAGAAAGTAGCAGAACTCATGGAACTGAAAGATTCACTTAACAAAATAAAAAAGCACAACTGAGAGCTTAAGCAGGAAGCTAGAACAAGCAGAAGAAAAAATGTCTCATCTTGAAGATAGACTTTTAAAAATAACTCAGGAGGATAAAGTAAAAGAAAAAAGAATTTTTAAAAAATGAAGAAAATCTAAGAGAGGAGCAGACAACCTTAAGCACACAAACATTTGAATCATAGGTGTTCCAGAAAGGAAAAAGCATGGAAAACCTATTCAATGAAATAATAATGGAAAACTTCACAGACATAGGGAGAGATGTGAACTTTCAGACCCCAGAGGCTCAAAGATCCCCAAACAGATTCAACTCAAAAAGATCCTTTCCAAGACACATTTTAGTAAAACAGGCAAAGCTCAAAGACAGAGAGAGAATCTTAAAAGAAGCAAAAGAATAGCATCAAGTCACCTATAAGGAAGCCCCATCAGACTAACAGCAGACTTCTCATTAGAAACTCTACAGGCCAGAAGAAAATGAGATGTTATATTCAAAATACTAAAAGAAAAAAGGAGCCAGCAAAGAATATCATACCCGCGCAAGTCTATCCTTCAGAAATGAGGGGAAAATAATGTATTTTCTAGACAAAAATTCTGGGAGTTCACCAACACATGACCAGCTCTACAAGAAATTATCAAGGAAGTCCTACATCTGGAATCCAAAAAATGATAATCTCTACCATGAATACACAAGAAAGGAAAAAACCTACTGATAGAACAAAAATGCATACAAGAAAGAGAAAGCAACTTTGTCTTTCAACAAAAAACCATAATGTCAATGTAATAATACCCCTACTTTATTTCTGATTTTGGTAATTTTGGTCTTCTCTCTTTTTTTCATGGTCAATATAGGCAAAGGTTTGCAAATTTTCTCGATCTTTTTAAAGAATCAATTTTCAGTTTTGTTGATTTTCTCTATTGTTTTTTAATTCCCTATTTTGCATATTTCTGTTCATAATCATCGTTATTCGCTATTTATATTTGCTTTTGGTTTAGTTTGCTCTTTTTTTATTTTCTTAAGGTGGAAGTTCACATAACTGATTTGAGATTTTCGTTATTTCTAATATAGGTGTTCACAAGTATAAATTTTCCTCTAAGCACTACATTGTCAGGCCTTAAAAACAAATGCCACCTTAAGTGACATTACAAGCGGCACCATTATGGGCCCACAAGGGTGTATTAACGTGGCAGCCTAAGATGGCGCCAGGAGAAAGTAGGGTGGGGGTGTCTGCGGGAACCTTGCCTAAGCCCTTATTGGCCAAATACATGCTTCTGCACTCGTGAAAGGCATTGAGACAGGATACATGCCCTTGACCTTTAACCTGAATGTTAAAACCTCCCCTCCCTATCTGCCTATAAAAGCCAGTGCTTGTGTGGTAATAAATGGAACTGCTGCTCGACAGAACCCCCACTGCGTCTGAGTGTCCTTTAACTGGGCTGTTTTGGGGCCAGCGGTGTGCTCACCTCTGTTCACGGCTCTCTTCCCCCGTCTCCTTCCAAAGGGGACAGGAGGGAAAGAG
>NW_007727450.1:0-13470 GCF_000696425.1 Galeopterus variegatus | reverse complement strand
CCCCCCCCCCCCCCGCCGCGTCTGAGTGTCCTTTAACCAGGCTGGTTTGGGGATGGCGGTGTGCTCGCCTCTCTTCATGGCTCTCTTCCCCCGTCTCCTTCCAAAGGAGACTGGAGGGAAAGAGTAATTCGGGCCGTTCTCTCACTCACCAGAAGGAACGAGGCTAGGGCTGTACGGGTTGGCCGCCGGCATTGGACCCGACACTACATGAGCTCTGCATCCTATAAATTTTGACTTGTTTTTATTTCAAAGTAATCTCCATTTTCCCTGTGATTTTTCTTTTTACACATTATTTAGGAGAGTGTTGTTTAATTTTCACACATTTGTGAGTTTTCTAAATTTCCTTCTGTTACTGTAGCCAAAAAATATATTTTCTATGATCTTAGTCTTTTTAAATGTATTAAGGTTTGTTTTGTGGGGGGAAAAGACTGTTAAATCTGCAAATGTCACAGAGCTATTGCATGTGCTCTATATGTTTATTTTGCACTCTATAAATTTTACTTAGAGCTTGTTAAAAATAAATGAATAAGTAAATAGTCTTCTGTGGTCAACATACAGTTGGATCCTGTTTTTATCCAATCTACTAATCAAGGTCTTTTGACTGGTAAATTTAATGTATTTACATTTAAAGTATTTAAAAAAAAATACATTTAAAGTATTTACTAATAGGGAAGGACTTACCATTGCCATTTTGTTGTTTTGTTTTGTGTATGTCAGAACTTTTTGTTCTTCACTTTGTCCCTTACTGCTTTCTTTTATGTTTAGCTGATATTTTGTACTGACATATTTTGATTCCCTTCTCATATATTTTTGTGTAAATTCTACAGAGTTTTCTTTGTGGTTACCATGAGTATTACATATAACAACCTGTGATAGTTAATTCTAGGTGTCAGCTTGATTAGATTAAGGAATACCTAGAATACTGGTAAAGCTATCTTTTTGGTGTGTCCATAAGGAAGTTTCCAGAAGACATTAGCATGTGGTCCTGAGTGGACTGGGCGGGAAAGATCCACCCTCAATATGAGTGAGAACCACCCAATCTGCTGAGGGCCCATAGAGAACAAAAACAGAGGAAAAGACAAATTGCTCTCTCTATCCCCTGAAGCTGGGATATACTCTGCTCTCCTGTCTGTGGACATCAGAACTCAAGACTCTTCAGCTTTGTGTTCCAGGACTTACACCAATGGCACTATTGGTTTCCCTGGTCCGGAGGCCTTCAGATTTGGACTGAACCATGCTACTGAGATCCAGTTGCAGATGGCCTATCATGGGATTCCTCAGCCTTCACAACTGTGTGAGCCAAATACCCTAATAAATACCATCCCTCTCATACACACACACACACACACACACACACACACACACACACACATCATTGTTTCTGTCTCTGTAGAGAACCCTGGCTAATACACAACCTAAAGTTATAACAATATATTTTAATCTTATAGCAACTTAACTTCAACCACATACAAAAACTCTACCTATTCATAGATCTTCCACCTTCCCACTTTATGTTATTGATGTTGCATATTATCTCTTTATTATTGTGTACCCATTAACATATATTCATAATTCATAATCGTTTTTGTGTTTTTATCTTTTTTTAAATTCAACATATGCTAACATTTACTTGTATATATTTGTGGGGTACAGTATGTTTTTTCAACACAGGCACGTGCTACTTAATGATTCATTTAGGGTATATAACATAGTTTCGTACCCATTAGTCCAGTATTTTTCCTCTTCTCCCCACCCCACAGCCTCTGGTAACCATTATTCTACTCTCTACTTCTACAGGAAGCACTTTAAAAAAAATTTTTTTTTTAGATTCTACATATGAGTGAGATTATGCAGTATTTGACTTTTTGTGCTACTTACTTCACTTAATGTGATGGTTTCCAGTTCCATCCATGTTGCTGCAAATGACAGAATATCATTTTTTTTTAATAACAGAGTAGTATTCCATTGTGTATATATACCACATTTATTTTTATACATTTATCTGTTCATGGACATTTAAGTTGATTCCATCTCTTGGCTACTGTGAATAGTGCTGTGAAAAAAACATGGGAGTTTGGGCCGGCCCGTGGCTCACTTGGTAGAGTGCGGTGCTGATAACACCAAGGCTGCGGGTTCGGATCCTATATAGGGATGGCCGGTTTGCTCAATGGCTGAGCGTGGTGCTGACAACACCAAGCCAAGGGTTGAGATCCCCTTACCGGTCATTTTTAAAAAAAAAAAAAAAACATGGGAGTTTGGGCCGGCCCGTGGCTCACTTGGTAGAGTGCGGTGCTGATAACACCAAGGCTGCGGGTTCGGATCCTATATAGGGATGGCCGGTTTGCTCAATGGCTGAGCGTGGTGCTGACAACACCAAGCCAAGGGTTGAGATCCCCTTACCGGTCATCTTTAAAAAAAAAAAAAAAAAACATGGGAGTACAACTGTATTTGATACATTGATTTCATTTCCTTTGGGTATATACCCAGTACTAGGATAGCTGGCTCATACAGTAGATCTATTTTTAGTTCTCTGAGGAACATCCATACTTTTTCCACAATGGCTTCACTGTTTTACATTCCCACCAACAATGTAGGAGAATTCCTTCTTCTCTGCATCCTTGCCAGCATTTGTTATGTTCTGTCTTCTTGGTAATAGTCATTCTAACTGGAGTGAGATGACAGCTCACTGTGGTTTTAATTTGCATTCCCCTGATGATTAGTGATGTTGAGCATTTTTTCATGTGCCTGTTGGCCATTTGTATGTCTTTTTCTTGTTGTTGTTGGTTTTCTTTTGTTTGTTTTTTGATTTTTGTTCCTGATCTTGTTTCTTTTTTTAATAAAAAAATTAATTTTTAGTATACATATTTTTATATATTACACATAATATTATATGTATTTATACATAGTTATACAGTATGTGATGATCAAATCAATATTAGCATGTTCATCATTACAAATCATAATTTTTCTTTGTGTCCCTTACCCAAGTGCTTGAGAAATGTCTGTTCAGGCCCTTTGCCCATTTTTAAATTGGGTTATTTGTTCTTTTGCTGTTGAATTGCTTAAGTTCCTTATATATTCTGGATATTAGCCCCTTGTCTGATATGTAGTCAGCAAACACATTATCCCATTCTGTAGATTGTCTCTTCACTTTGTTAACAATGTCCCTTGTGCTGAAGATTTTAGTTTCATTTAGTCCCATTTAGGAATTTTTGCTTTAGTTTCCTGTAGTCTCACTCAAAACAACACAGCCCACTCCCATTTAGTTTAGCATTTTCCCTATGCTTTCTTGCAGTAACTAGTTTCATCAGGTTTTAAAGTTAGGCCTTTGATTCATTTTGAATTGATTTTTGTGTATGATGAGAATTAGGGGTCTAGTTTTAATCATCTGCATGTGGATATACAGTTTTCCCAGCACCACTTGTTGAAGAAGCTTTTCTTTCCTCAGTGTATACTTTTGGCACCTTTGTTGAAAATCAGTTGGCTGTAAATGTGCGGGTTTATGTTGGAACTTTCGATTCCATTCCATTGGTCAGTTTGACTGTTTTTATGCCAGTACAATGCTGTTTTTGTTACTATAGCTTTATAGTATATTTTGAAGTCAGGGAGTGTGATGCCTCCAACTTTGTTCTTTTTGTCTAAGATTGCTTTATCTATACAGGGTCATTTGTGGTTCCATACTAATTTTGACTTTTTTTATTTCTGTCAAGCAAAGGTGGTTCAATATACCCAAATCAATAAATGTGGTACAACACATCAACAAAAGCAAAGACAAAAAACATGATTATCTCAATAGTTGCAGAAAAACCATTTGAAAAAATTCAGCATCCTTTATGATAAAGACCCTCAACAAATTAGGTATAGAAGGAAAGTATCCCAACACAATAAAGCCATATATGAAAAAACCACCACCAACATCATTTTGAATGGGGAAAACCTGACGCTTTTCCTTTAAGAGCAGTAACAAGATAAGGATTCCCATTCTCACCACTCCTGTTCACTATAGTATTGGAAGTATTAGACAGCAATCAGGCAAGAGAAAAAAATAAAGATCATCCAAATTTAAAAAGACGAGATAAAATTGTCACTGTTTGAAGATGACATGATCTTATATGTAGAAAAACCTATAACCTCTACCAAAAAACTCCCAGAGCTCATAAACAAATTCAGTAAAGTTGTAGGATACAAAATCAATGCACAAAAATCAGTAGCTTTCTTACACACCAACAATGAATGAGCAGAAAGAGATCAAGAAAGCAATCCCACATACAATAGCTACCAAGAAAATAAAATACCTAGGAATAAATTTAACCAAAGAGGTGAAAGATCTTTACAATGAAAACTGGAAAAAATTGCTGAAAGAAATTAAAGAGGACACAAAAAGGTGGAAAGACATAGTATGCCATTGGATGGGAAGAATCATCATCATGAAAATGTCCATTCTACCCAAAGCAATCTACATATTCAACACAATCCCCATCAAAATACCAATGACATTCTTCACAGAAATAGAAAAAGCAATCCTAACATTCATATGGAACAACAAAAGACCCTGAATAGCCAAACCAATCCTGAGCAAAAAAAGTAAAATAAAGCAGGAGGCATTACACTACCTGACTTCAAACTATATTGCAAAGCTATAGTAACCAAACAACATGGTACTGGAATAAAAACAGACACATGGACCAATGGAAAGGAATACAGAAGCCAGAAATCAACCCAGGTACTTACTGCCAGCTGATCTTTGACAAAGGCCCCAAGAACATACAATGAGGAAAGGATAGCCTCTTCAGTAAATGGTGCTAGGAAAACTGGATATCCATGTGTAGAAGAATGAAACTACACCCACACGTCTCACCATATACTCAAATCAACTCAAAATGGATTAAAGACATAAGTATAGGGCCTGAAACTATAAAACTCCTAGAAGAAAACATAGGAGAGGGGCCGGCCCAGTGGCGCACTGGATAGTGCGCCGCTTGGGAAGCGCGGCAGCGCTCTCGTCCGAGGGTTCGGATCCCACATACAGACCGGCTCCCGCTCACTGGCTGGGCGAGGCGCGGGAGCAACACCGAGGCTTGCGATCCCGTTGCCGGTCCCCGGTCCGGTACGGGGGCAACACTGAGGGTTGCAATCCATTGCCGGACACGGAAAAAAGACAAAAGACAAAAGACAAAAAAAAAAAAAACATAGGAGAAACACTTGAGGTTGTAGAACTGAGCAAAAACTTCATGAATATGACCCCATAAGAACAAACAACAAAAGAAAAAATAAACAAATGAGATCATATAAATCTAAAAAGCTTCTGCACAGCAAAGGAAACAATCAACTGAGTGAAAAGACAGAATGGGAGAAAATATTTGTGAACTATACATCTGACAAGGGATTAATATCAGCAATATAGAAGGAACTCAAACAACTTCACAGTAAAAAACCAAATAATCCAATCAAAAAATGGGCAAAGGAGATGAATAGACATTTTTCAAAGGAAGACACAAATGGCCAACAGGTACATGAAAAATGCTCAACATCAGTAATCATCAGGGAAATGCAATTCAAAACCACACTGAAATATCATCTCACCCCAGCTAGGCTGGCTATTATCAAAAGATTGAAAATAACAAAAGCTGGCAAAGATGTGGAGAAAAGGAAACTCTTCTCTGCCATTGGCGGGACTGCAAATTAGTAAAGCTATTATGGAAAACAGTATAGAGGTTTCTCAAACAACTACAGATAGAACTAGCATGTGCTCCAGCAATCCAACTTCTGGGTATATACCCAAAGTAATGGAAATCATCATGTTGAATGGAATCATCATGGGACACCTGCACTCCCATGTTCCTCACAGCTCTACTTACAGTAGCCAAGATATGGAACCAACCTAAATGTCCATCGACAGATGACTGGATAAGGAAAATGTGGCATATGTGCACAATGGAATACTACTCAGCCATAAAAAAGAATGAAATGCTGCTATTCACAGCAACATGGATGAGACTGGAGAAAAGTATAAGTGAAATAAGCCACGCACAGAAAGAGAAATACAACATGCCCTCACTCATAAGTAGAAGCAAAGAAAGAGAGAGAGAGAGAGAAAGAAAAAGAAAGAAAGAAAGAAAGAAAGAAAGAAAGAAAAGGAAGGAGGGAATGAAGGAAGGAAGGAAGGAAGGAAGGAAGAAAGAGAAGGAAGGAAGGAAGGAAGGAAGGCAGGAAGAAAGAGAAGGAAGGAAGGAAGGAAGGAAGGCAGGAAGAAAGAGAAGGAAGGAAGGAAGGAAGGAAGGAAGGAAGGAAGGAAGGAAGGAAGGAAGGAAGAAAGAGAAGGAAGGAAGGAAGGAATGTGATCTTTTTAATGTGTTGTGGCATTCTGTTTGCTAGTATTTTGTTGAGGATTTTTGCATCTGTTTTCATTTGGAATATTGGCCTGTAGTTTTTTTGTTGTGGCTTTTTCCACTTTGGGTATGAGGGTAATGCTGGCCTCGTAGAACAAATTTGAATGTATTCTCTCCTCAATTTTTCGGAAGCGTTTGAGAAGAATTGGTATTAGTTCTTTAAATGTTTGGAAAAATTCAACAGTGAAGCCATCTGGTCCTGGGGTTTTCTTTGTTGGGAGATTTATTATTACTGCTTCAATCTCATTATTTGTTATTGGTTTGTTTAGGTTTTACAGTTCTTCAAGATTCAACTTTGGTAAGTTGTATGTGTCCAGGAATGTATCAATTTCTTGCAGGTTTTCCATTTTGCCTGCATATAGTTGTTTGTAGTAGTCTCTTATGATCCTTTGTATTTCTGTGCTATCAGTTGTAATGTCTCCTTCATCATTTTTAATTTTATTTGTTTGAATCTTCTTTTTTTCTTCTTTAGACTAGCTAAATGTTTATTGATTTTATCTTTTCAAAAAGCCAACTATTTGTTTCATTGATCTTTTGTATTGTTTTTAAAATCCCTAATTCATTTACTTCTGCCCAATCATTGTTATTTATCTCATTCTACTGAATTTGGGTTTGGTTTGTTCTTGTTTTTTCAGCTCCTTGAGGTGTAACATTAGGTTAGGTTTATTTGGAGTCTTTCTTCTTTTTTGATGTAGGCATTTATTGCTATAAAATTGCCTGTTAGAGCTCCTTTGCTGTATTCCATAGGTTCTGCTGTGCTGTGTTTTCATTTTCATTATTCCCTAGGAATTTTTTAATTTCATTTTTGATTTCTTATTTGACCCATTCAGTGTTGAGGAACATATTGTTTAATTTCCATGTATTCATATGGTTTCTAGTGTCCCTTTTTGGTTGATTTCTAGTTTTATTCCATTGGAATCAGATAAGGCAGTTTACAAGGTTTCAATTTCTAAAAATTTGTTGAGCATTGTTTTGTGTCCTAAGATATGGTCTATTGTAGAGGGTGTTTCATGTGCTATTGAGAAGAATATGCATTCTGTAGTTGTTTGATGAAATGTTCTATATATGTCTGTTAGGTCTGATAGGCCTAGAGTAGAGATTAACTCTGATGTTTCCTGTTTAATTTTCTGTCTGGATGATCTGTTCTTTGCTTAAAGTTTTGTATTAAAGTCCCTAACTATTGGAGCTTCCAGTCAAGATGCTGGAGTAGACGGTTCCTAGGGTTGCTCTCTCCCACAAATTGACCAGTTTGCAACTATTAAAAAGCAACAACAGGGGGCCGGCCCGGTGGCGCACTGGATAGTGCGCCGCTTGGGAAGCGCAGTGGCGCTCCCGCCAAGGGTTCAGATCCCACATACAGAACGGTTCCCGCTCACTGGCTGAGCGAGGCACGGGAGCAACACCGAGGGTTGCAATCCCGTTGCCGGTCCCCGGTCTGGTACGGGGGCAACACTGAGGGTTGCGATCCGTTGCCGGACACGGAAAAAAGACAAAAAAAAAAATTATAAAAAGCAACAACAGGAGGCCTGAGATCTGTGCCAGGACAGGTAGGAGCTGTGCACCTCAGGACCCCAGTCCAGGACAGTGCCAAATGCCCAGAGAGGCCTGAGAGCTGTGGGGATCACATGTCCCAAGTCAGCTGTGCCAGAACAGACATGCACTGCAGGACCCCCAGCCCAGGTCAGTCCCTGCTGCCCACAGAGGCCTGAGAGCCACTGGACCCACACACCCCATGTCAGCTCTGCCAGAACAAACAGGCACTGTGGGACCACCAGCCCAGGCTAGTTCCCACTGACTGGAATTGTCAGTCCCTTCAGGATCCAAGCCAGAGTGGACTGTGATATCCCCTGCCAAAATGACTAAACACCAAAAGAAAGATACCAGAGATATGAAAAATCAAGAAAGTACATCACCACAAAAGGAAAATAATAACTCTCAAGCTCTAGATTCTACAGAACAGGAAGTCTTTGAAATGACTGACAAGGAATTTAGAGCAACAATTCTAAGGAAACTAAATGAGATACAAGAAAACTCAGAAAACACAATGAAATGAGAAAAAATATACAGGATCTGAAAGAAGAAATGTACAAAGAAAACAATGCCTTGAAAAAAAATGTAGCAGAGCTTGTGAAGCTGAAGGATTCAATGAAATAAAAAACACAACAGAGAGTCTAACCAACAGGCTAGAACAAGCAGAAGAGAGAATTTCTGACCTTGAAGACAGGCTGTTTGAATTAACACAGGCAGACCAGAAAAAAAGAAAAAGAATCAAAAAAATTGAAGAAAATCTAAGAGAGATAACAGACAACCTTAAGTGCTCACATATCCAAATCATGGGTATTCCAGAAGTGGAAGATAAAGGAAATGGCATTGAAACCATATTCAATGAAATAATAGCAGAAAACTTCCCAGGTATAGGGAAACTCACAGATCTTCAGATTCAGGAAGCCCAAATTTCCCCAAACGTATTCAACCCATAAAGGTCCTCACTGAGACATGCTATAGTCAAATTTGCAAAACTCAAAGACAAAGAGAGAATCTTAAAAGGTGCAAGAGAAAAGCAGAAATTCACCTATAAGGGAGCCCCAATCATACTAACATCAGACTTTTCATCAGAAACCCTAAAAGGCAGAAAAGAATGGGATGATACATTCAAAATTCTAAAGGACAAAAATTGTCAACCAAGAATACTTTACCCAGCAAGGCTATTGTTCCAAAATTTAGGACAAATAGTATATTTCTCAAACAAAAACTACAGGAGTTCACCATGACATGACCAGCCTTATAAGAAATTCTCAAGGAAGTGCTGAGTTTGATACCTGAAAAACAACCATCACTGCCATGAATAGTCAAGAAAGAACAAAATCTACCAGCAAAACAAAAATGCTAACAGTAAAGAAAAAAATAGTTTATCTGCAACCCCAAGAAGCCAACAAATACAGAAGACAAACAGAAAATTAGGAAGAAAGGAACAAAAGGTACTTAAGACATCAAAACAAAAAAATCAATAAAATGCTAGGCATAAATCAACACCTTTCAATAATAATTCTAAATGAAAAGGGATTAAATTCCCCACACAAAAGACTCAGACTGACTGGATTAAAAAGATGGAGCCATCAAAATGCTGCCTTCAAGAGACTCACCTCACCTGTAAAGACACACATAAACTAAGAGTGAAAGGGTGGAAAAAGATATATCATGCAAATAGAAATGAAAAACAAGCTGGAGTAGCTATTCTTATATCAGATAATATATGTTGCTTTGCCTCCCATGGATTTGTCACCCTTTTTCCCCTGGGTGATGGAGCTGCCAAAGATTACTCAAAATCCATCTCTTCTGAGCAGTGAGAAGCCCCCAAAAGGGGTTAATCTCCCAGAACCCTCAAGAATGAGTCATTCCTTCCATTTGGGAAATTAACCATGAATTGGGGTTCCCTTCCTGCATTTATTTTCCAGACCAGGAAGTTACAGGAAGAGAACATAGGTGGGGTTTTTGCTAACTACAGTTTAACAAGTTTAACAATACGAACTGGGTAACATGCAATTAAGTTAGTCCACTGACAAAAGCTTGATTTTAGCAAACATTCTCTTCTTACAGCAATTTCCCAGTATCTTTACATAACAATCAGTAATCTGTCTGTCTTTGAGCCAGCAACCTTGCTGTGTTACAAGTCTTTATCTTACAACACAGACTATATAGCCTGGGGAAAATTTCCTGTCCTTTGCAAGGTCAGTATTTGAAACTGCAATGCTTTGGAAAACCAGGCCCTGTGAAGTACATTTGCTTTATGCATACTCTACAGAAATAGACTTTAAAGCAAATACCATAAAAGGAGATAAAGAAGGCCACTATATAATGATAAAAAGATATATCCATCAAGAAGACACAAAAATCATAAATATATATGCACCCAATGTTGGAGCATCCAGATTTATAAAGCAAACACTATTAGATCTAAAGAATGAGATAGACACTAACACCATAAAAGTAGGGGACCTGAAAACCCCACTATCAACATTGGACAGATCATCTAGGCAAAAAAATCAATAGAGAAACACAAGATCTAAATAACACTTTAGACCAATTAGACTTTGCAGATATCTCCAGAACATTCCATCCAAAAACCTCAAAATATTCATTCTTCTCATCAGCACATGGAACATTCTCCAGGATAGAACACATGTTAGGTCACAAAGCATGTCTCAAAAAATTCAAAAAAATTGGAATTATTACATGTATTTTTTTCCAGTCACAATGGATTACAATTAGAAATCAATAACAAATGAAACTCTGGAAACTATACAAACACATGGAAACTTAACAACATTCTACTTAAGGACATATGCGTCCAAGAAGAAACTAAACAGGAAATCAAAAAATTTCTTGAAACTAATGAAAATAATGACACATCATACCAAACCCTGTGGGATACTACAAAAGCAGTACTAAGGAGGGAAATTTATCACACTAAATACTTCAGAAGAATAGAAAGATGGCAAATAAAGAACCTCACACTTCACCATAAAGATCTAGAAAAACAAGAACAATCCAAACATAAATTTAATAGACAGAAATAAAGAATTAAGAGAAGAACTAAATAAAATAAAAACCCAAAAAAAGATACAAAAGATCAATGAAACAAAAAGTTGTTTTTCTGAAAAGATAAATAAAATTGACAAATCCTTAGCAAGGCTAACTAAGAAGAAAGAAGACCCAAATAATGAAAATTAGAAATGAAAAAGATGATATTACAACTGATACCCCAGAAATACAAGGAACCATTAGAAACTACTATAAACAACTATATGCCAACAAATTTGAAAATCTGGAGGAAATGGATAAATTTCTGGACACATACAAATGACCAAAACTGAGCCAAGAAGGTATAGAAAATCTGAACAGACCAATAACAATAAAAGAGATCAAAGCTGTTATCAGAAGGTTCCCAACAAAGAAAAGTCGAGGACTGGATGGGTTCACTGCAGAGTTCTACCAAACCTTCAAAGAGGAACTGATAGCAATTCGCCATAAACTATTGCAAAAGATTGAAACACAGGCCATTCTCCCAAACTCATTCTATGAGGCAAACATCACTCTGATACTAAAACCAGACAAAGATGCATCAAAAATAGAAAACTACAGGCCCATATCCTTGATGAATATAGATGCAAAAATCCTCAATAAAACACTAGCTAACAGAATACAGCAACACATACAGAAAATTATACACTCTGATCAGATGGGATTCATCCAGGGATGCAAGTTTGGTTCAACATATGCAAATCAATAATGTGATATGCCACATCAATAAAAGCAAAGAAAAAACCATATGATCATCTCTATAGATGCTGAAAAAGCATTTGACAAAATTCAACATTCTTTCATGATAAAGACTCTCTACAAGTTAGTCATAGATGGAAAGTGTCTCAACACAATTTAAGCCATATATGACAAGCCCACTGCCAATATCATCCTGAACAAGGTAAAGCCAAAAGCTTTTCCCTTAAGAACAGGAACTAGACAAGGATGTCCACTCTCACCACTCCTATTCAACATAGTGTTGGAATTATTAGCCAGAGCAATCAGAGAAGAGGTGGAAATAAAGGGCATCCAGATTGGAAAAGATGAAGTCAAACTGTCCCTCTTTGCAGATGATATGATCCTATATATTGAACAGCCGAAAGCCTCTACAAAAAAACTCTTAGAGTTGATAAATGATTTCAGCAAAGTTGCAGGATACAAAATCAACACACAAATATCAGTAGCATTTCTATGCTCCAATAGTGAACAGAAAAAGAAATCGAGAAACCTAGCCCATTTACAATAGCCACCAAAAAATAAAATACTTAGGAATAAAGTTAACCAAGGATGTGAAAACTCTCTGTGAAGAGAACTACAAACCACTGTTGAGAGAAATTAAAGAGGACAGAAGAAGATGGAAAGATATCCCATGCTCTTTGATCAGAAGAATTAACATTCTGAAAATGTCCATATTACCCAAACTGATCTACAGATTAAATGCAATCTGCATCAATATTCCAGTGAAATTTTTCTCAGAAATGGAAAAAACTATCCAGACAAAAGACTACACATAGCCAAAGCAACCTCGAGCAAAAAAAATAAAGCTGGAGGCATAACACTGACTTTAAACTATATTACAAAGCTATAATAACCAAAACAGCATGGTACTGGCATAAAAACAGACCCACAGATCAATGGAATAGAATAGAGAACCCAGAAATCAACCCATACACCTACAGCCATCTGATCTTTGACAAAGGCAGCAAGTCTACACACCAGGGAAGAGACTGCCTCTTCAACAATGGTGCTGGGAAAACTGGATATTCACATGTAGGAGAATGAATCTAGACCTGTCCCTCTCACTATATGCCAAAATCAACTCAAAATGGATTAAAGAATTAAATATACATAGGGGAAAGACTCCAGGAAGTAGGAGTGAGTACGGATTTCATCAATATGACCTGCAAAGCACAGGCAACTAAAGGAAAAATAAACAAATGGGATTATAACAAACTAAAAAACTTCTGCACAGCAAAAGAAACAATCAACAGAGTGAAAAAACAATCGACAGAGTGGGAGAAAATATTTGCAAAATATACCCCTGATGGAGTTTGGATGTGTTGTCCCCTCCAAAACTCATGTGGAAATTCGATCTCCAATGTGGCAGTGTTGGAAACTGATTGAGTCATGGGGGCAGATCCCTCAGGAATGGATTAATGCTCTCCCTGGTGGAGGGAGGATTAATGAATGAGTTCTTGCTCTGTTAGATCCTTCAAGAGCTCGTTGCTTTAAAAGACCCTGGCACCTTCTCTCTCTCTCTTGCTTCCTCTTGTCATGTGATCTGCTTGTACCCACTGGTTGCTTGCCACTTTCTGCTCTGAGTAGAAGCAGCCTGAGGCCCATGCCAGATGCAGCTGTACCAGAATCGTAAGTCAGATAAACCTCTTTCCTTATAAATTACCAGCCTCAGCCGGAACGAGTACTAAAAGCTCAACAACACCATCTACTGAATCGGAAGTCCAAGATTCAAGAGAAAATCCCTGCCAAAATGAACAAACAC
>NW_007727449.1:413924-414347 GCF_000696425.1 Galeopterus variegatus | reverse complement strand
CCTTAGAGTAAAGATTTTCATGTTCTGGTCTCTCTTTTGTCACTGATCTACAGTATGTTCACTGGGAGATATGGTTCCCTTTTAATAATGGATTTTAAGGGGCCGGCCCGTGGCTCACTCGGGAGAGTGCGGTGCTGATAACACCAAGGCCCCGGGTTCGGATCCCATATAGGGATGGCCGGTTCGCTCACTGGCTGAGCGTGGTGCTGACAACACCAAGTCAAACAACACCAAGTCAAGGATTGAGATCCCCTTACCGGTCATCTTTTTGAAAAAAAAAAATAATAATAATAATGGATTTTAAGTATATAAATTCCTAGGTGTACAAAATAATAAATGAAGCATCTGTTTGGTACACAAGTAATGCTCCAAATTTCTGAATATTAAGATAAGGAGCCAAGAGATAGCCTACATTCCCTGGAA
>NW_007727449.1:410163-412082 GCF_000696425.1 Galeopterus variegatus | reverse complement strand
GGGATCGGGCCTGCGACACTCATCATCCCGCTCAGCCCCACAAGAGGTTACCGCCGGCTGGCCCGGGGTCCCTTCCCCCCCTGTGTTGTTGGCCCCCGGGGGCGAGGAACCAACACCTCCGTCCCCTGCTACCTAGTTACTGTCGTTCCCCAACTAACTTTCTATTCCCGCGCAGAACTTTTCCACCTTTTCCATCCACCCCCAAGACAGCGTCGGGCCGCCTTTCTCCCAGTCCTAGTGGGAATGTCCTTAACAACATCAATTGCTGCAACCGGCCTGTCGGGAGGGGCCTTGGGACATACTCTATGGGCGGTAAAGGATGTTAACAACAAACTACAAAAAGCCCTCACCTCCACAGCTGAATCTCTATTTGCCTTACAAAGACAAATCACCTCCCTAGCTAAAGTTACCTTACAAAACCGCCGAGCACTAGACCTCCTCACAGCAGAAAAGGGTGGCACTTGCATCTTCCTCCGGGAAGAATGTTGCTACTATATCAATGAATCGGGGCTAGTAGAAACCAATATTGTCAAACTCACCAACCTAGCCTCAGACCTCCGAGCCAACCACCCTGATCCTTTCTCCTCTTTTTTCCAAGGCTCACTTCTCGCCTGGGTATGGCCAATATTAGAGCCCGTAACCATAATACTCATAGCCTGTCTTTTTTTACCCTGCATTATAAAGTTCATCCAGTCTCAAATTGGTAAAATCTCTAACCAGACTTTCAACCAGCTTTTACTCAGGAATTACCAACTGCTGGCCACGGAAGACCCTGTCCGCCGGCCACAGAAGACCCTGTCTGCTCTTCATCGGATCAGCTAACCCACTATTAAATGGATCTACATCACCAGTGGTCCCTGTTCCTGGAGGTTTTGGCTGCGGACACCTGGATGCTCTCCCCTACAGCCTCCTACACACACTGGACTCAACAAATAACTGACCTGTGGCTTCAGAGAACATTTCTAGAGTTCTCCCCCCTTGAAATTACTGTATATTCTACTCTTCTTTAGGGCCTAATAGAAGGTCTCCTATCTCCTCCCAATTCCTCTTCCCCTACTATGCCCCGTCCACCAGGAAGTAGCTCAAAGATTACGACGACCCATTCCCACAACAGAGGAAAAAGGGAGGAATGTAGGGATACCGTGGGCACTCAAGAGGAGGGGGAGGGGGAAGACACTCCCTGGCAATATGGTGCCCTTTTGGGTTCTTCTCCGCAGTAAAAGCCTGCCGGCGCCAAACCTCAACCAGTCACAGGTCAAGGCTCACTTCCTGCCCAGCCCCGTCCAATCAGCTACCGCCCCCTCCACCCCCTATCCAAACCCAGAACGCAGCTCCCTATAAATATATGCGCAGTCCTTGAATAAAGCGGAACTTCTCTGGCGAACTGTCAGCCCTGGTCTCGCGTGCCTCCTTCATCCATGCATCCTTTCAACAACAAGCTCCAAATTGACCCAGGGTAAATTAAAAAACTTCAACAGTCAAATAGCTTTCAATAGCTCAGCCCTTAAGCTCAGTAACTCATTTGAGAAACAAAACCTAACCTAAAATCTACCTGTTTAACTAGATGGTCTCAAATTTTCTGGCATCCACTGGTTATCTTAAACAGACTTCTAAATTCTCTTCTAATCTCATCTATGTATTTCTTCACAAAATCCTATGCTGGAATTCTATGCTATTTTCTTAAAAGGAAGAAAATCCTTCTCTGCATCTTCTTGAAAAGGCTTGCATACTTTGCTTTACAATGTAAATTTGTTATCTTGCTTTCTTTAAGGCAGGGTGAGGCCTCACCAATAAGTCTTTTAAAAAAACACAATCTAGGGGCCGGCCTGTGGCTCACTCGGGAGAGTGTGGTGCTGATAACACCAAGGCCACGGGTTCGGATCCCATATAGGGATGGCCGGTTTGCTCACTGGGTGAGC
>NW_007727449.1:347935-409163 GCF_000696425.1 Galeopterus variegatus | reverse complement strand
AAAAAAAAAAAAAAAAAAAAAAAAAAAAAAAAAAAAAAAAAAAAAAAAACAAAATCTAAAACTGACTGTCCTTTTTACTAGTGAGCTTTTTTTTTTATATCTTGAACAAAACCTATAAGATCCTTGTTTGTTCTTGTTGTTTATGTCTGCATATATGCGTGTGTAAAGTGTATGTTATGTCTATATGTTCATGTCTGTATGTGTAATTGTGTTTTCTGCAAGGTACCAAATTGGCTTATAATTAATGTGAGCTCATTAAATAAATAAGTATACTTTTCAAGTTCATGTGACTTAAATTTTCTAAAGTTTTAATAAATTTCAAAATTTGATTTAAACCTTTTACCTAAATTTGTCTCTAGGTCAATATGTCTCCTTGTTATCTCAGCTCTGCCTCCTGGCCATGCTGGGAGAAACAATATCTTTTAGTCATTATCTTTGTAAATACTGCCCTTTGTCTTAAGCTCCACATGGCTGCAAATGCCACGTGGAAACCTGGGACCCAAAATGGCTAGTGAAAGGAGACCTATGCCCAATATCACATAGGCCCTAGTTAACATTAACTGATAAGGGTATAGATCTAATACACCAAGTTTTTGGCTGGGAAACCATAAATATGTATTTGGGAAAAACAGCTAAAACTCAAACTGGGCTTTGTATAACTTGCTCTGATAAATGGATGCCTATTTACTAACCTGAATGTATAAAAATGTTCTTATCAGCACACATCATTGCCTGGGTTTACTAATCAAACAGGATTACTAGAGGTCTTTTCACTTGACTGCCCTTAATACAAAATTGTAAAAGGTTTTCTTTGTCCCTTAGATAACTGGTTTAGAAACTTACTTCATGATAATTTCTTGTGCTCTCTGCCTTTGAAACCCTCTGTCACTTTGGTTTTACTTTTTGTAATAATTTATGACTTTATTCAACTAAGAGTTTTAAACCTTTTGTTATTTAACAAAGCTTACCAAAACCAAATTCTGAAAGCTCAACCTTTTGGTGGTTTAAACTAACTTTGAGGGCCGGCCCGTGGCTCACTCGGTAGAGTGCGGTGCTGATAACACCAAGGCCCCGAGTTCGGATCCCATATAGGGATGGCCGGTTCGCTCACTGGCTGAGCATGGTGATGACAACACCAAGTCAAGGGTTAAGATCCCCTTACCGGTCATCTTTTAAAAATAAATAAATTAATTAATTAAATAAACTAACTTTGAGGAGTTCAAGGGCCCTGGAGCTTCTCAAAGGATTTATTAAAAATGTATCAAAACTAATTGGCTTATTTAATAAATTAGACTATATGGGAAAGCATTGTCAGTACTGAAGGTGTTATGGATATGTGTTCCAAAATCTTGTAAGGTTCTTAAATATCTGGGTCTTGATATAAATGCTACCGGTCATAATCTTGGTTTAATTATAATTTTAAAATGTTATATCTTCAAATATTTCATGTAAAAAACTCTGATAGGTACAGTTTCCTGACAAAATTTGAGTTAATAGCTTTAAAGTTCCAAAATTCTAATGAAGAAACTGATGGGTTTGTGAAATTGTTCACAAAGGTCAAAACAACAACAGCTAATTAGTGAACTAATTAAAAAGAATTATGGGTTTTTACAATTTCCTTATTTTGAAACACTGCTGGTTCTCTTAATGTTTTGTTTTCCAAATTTAAGAAAACTCTCACTCTTCAGCTATCTATAACGAACAACAATTTGGCAAAATGTCATTTAAAACAGAGATAAAAGTATTTGTTTTTTCCCTATTTGATCCCCTCAAAATTTAATAACTTTAAGTATCCTTATAATTATTATGACAATGTGGCTATTTTTATAAATTCAATGAAAATTAACTCTCTCTCTTTATAACAGGATATAATTTAAAACTTTAGATATAAGATAACATGTCTCACTTCTAAGTTGCTGACCCCTTTTTCATGTTGCCTTAATTTGGCCTAACTGCTGCTTCATCCTGCTGTTCATCTTTCCCCCCCAACGTGGCACAGATCACCACCTGGGAAACAGTCTTCCCAGCACCATGGGATTTATACAAAGAAAAGTAAGACCTTTTCAATCAACATATTGATCATCAATGCTTTTATGAGGAATGCCTTGATCGTAAAGGGGGAAATAATGTCTTCTCTACAAAAGCAGTTCTCTACGGCCGGCCCAGATGAAGCATCCTTGGCAGTTCCTCAAAAAGTAAAACTTAGAGTTATCATATGACCCAGCAATTCCACTGCTAGGTATATACCCAAGAGAAATGAATATATATATTCACCAAAAACTTGTACACAATGTTCATAGTATCATTATTTGTAATAGCCAACAAGTGGAAACAACCCAGATGTTCATCAACTGATGAATGGATAAACAAAATGTGATTATCTGTATAATGGATTATTATCAGCCATAAAAAGGAATAACATACCGATTCATGCTCCAACATGGATGAACCTTGACCACATTACAATAAATGAAAGAAGCCAGTCACAAAAAAATGACATATTGTATGATCCAGTCATATGAATCAATCAAGATGGAAAGTAGATTAGTGGTTGCCAGGGGCTAGTAGTAGGAGAAAATGGGCAGTGACTGTTTATAGGTATGTAGTTTCTTTTGGGTGCGATGAAATATTCTGGAATTAGAGTGGTGATGTTTGCACAACTTTGTGAATATACAAAACCCCACTAAATTGTACACTTTAAAATGATGAAGGGGAGAGTGTGGTGCTGAGAACACCAAGGCCACGGATTCGGATCCTATATAGGGCTTGCTTTTTCTTTTAAATCAATAAAACGGGGGAGATGTGGAATATACTATTAAGCATATGTACTTCACAGGGCCTGGGTTTCCAAAGCCTTGCAGTTTCAAATATTGACCTCGCAAAGAACAGGAAATTTTCCCCAGGCTATATAGTCTCTGTTGTAAGATAAAAAATTGTAACACTACAAGGTTGCTGGCTCAAAGACAGACAGGTTATTGATTGATATGTAAAGATACTGGGAAATTGCTGTAAGAAGAAAATGTTTGCTAAAATCAAGCTTTTGTTAGTGTATTGACTTAATTGCATTATAGAATGTCACCTTACTGAATGTTACCAGCTTCTATTGTTAAACTTGTTAAACTATACTTAGCAAAAAACCCCACCTATGTTCTCTTCCTGTAACTTCCTGGTCTGGAGAATAAATGCAGGAAGAGAACCTCAATTCGTGGTTAATTTCCCAAATGGAAGGAATGCCTCTATCTTGAGGGTTCCAGGAGATTAACCCCTTTTGGGGGCTTCTCACTGCTCAGAAGAGATGGGCTTTGAGTAATCTTTGGTGGCTCCATCACCCAGGGGAAAAGGGGTGACAAATCCGTGGGAGGCAAAGCAACAAGTTAAGTAAATTATTGTATATGAAGGTACTTCAAAAAGTTCATGGAAAAACAATTAAAATGTGAATCATTCCATGAACTTTTTGAAGACCCTTCATATTTATTCTATGGCTATCAGTAATTATATTTGTAAGACATTTTAAATGAGAAAAATGCTTCAATATAGTTTTAAGGGAAAATGTCAGGACACAAAATTATTTGTACATACATTCTGATTTCATGTTTTAACATCTGGACATAAAAAATTAGAAGAAAAATCTGGAACTGATAAGAACTGTCCTCTTTATGCTCATCTTTATTTCCAAATTTCTCATGTACTATTTTTATACAAATGCTCATACAATACAATATTTTTATAGTCACACATACAAGAATGCTCATTTTTCAAAAGCTCCTTGAAGGACATAGGGGATTTACTACAGCAGGAAAAATTTGTTTGATGCTTTGGAGAGAAATAAGGTAAAAAATCATCATGAAACAGAAGGATGCTCACACTCTCTGACCCAGTATTTATTTTACTTATTTTTATCACACCTTTTTCTAGAAAATACATACTGATATGTAAAATACAACCAAATGACATAAATTAGAAGTAGGTGAGAAAGATAGAGAAAAACAAGGACAGAGAGGAAAAAGTAGAGCCAGGAATGAGGCTAGCGAAATACACCCACAATGGAACACTGCATTCTTGCTAAAACTGGGCCACAGACATTACTGAGAATTTCTGGAGAGAACCCTAGTTATAGGACTCACACTATTCATAAAATATGCAGACCAATAAAACTCCAATTATCAGTCTGTAGTAAATTTTCCTCTGAAATTCAAGATCTAACTTAGGAAAATAAAGAAATATATGTTTATCTCTATTTTTTTTAAAGCATATATCCACAATCTGATAATCAGAGACAACTACTGCATCATTTAGGTCTATGTTTTTCCACATTGTGTGTCCACAACCTAGAATGTCCAACACAGATCACAAGATTATGGGTACACACCTAAAATCAGACCTAATAGGTAACCAAGCACAAAAGTCATAGTAACTACACTACATACACTAGACATTTAACACCATAAGTCCATATGAATACCTCCTTGGTCATCTCAAGGCATCCCTGGCAATTTTTATTTTTTTTCCAGGAAGTTCAATACTTTGGAAGACCTAGCACACAGCGCAATCTAATCAATCACCCAGCAGGGCACCCTGTCCACTGGACCTCAATCTACCACAAAAGGCCTCCCCTTATGCCCCAGAAGCTGATGTGCCCAACAACCCTGGCCCACAGCCTTCCAAAGAATGTCCATTCAATCCAAAATCTACAACTGAATCACTCCAGGGAGATTTGGTCTTCATCAGAAGTGCCATCCGGGGCCGGCCCGGTGGCGCAATGCTACAGTGCACCGGCGCTCCCGCCAAGGGTTCAGATCCCACATACAGACCGGTTCCCGCTCACTGGCTGAGCGAGGTGCGGGCGCAACACCGAGGGTTGCGATCCCGTTGCCGGTCCTGGTCCAGTACGGGCGTGACACTGAGGGTTGCGATCTGTTGCCGGACACGAACAAAGACAAAAAGGAAAAAAAAAAAAAAAGAAGTGCCATCTGTCCAGGCCGCAGTTGGATCCTAACAAGTCTAGGTGATTCCCCAACAAAGGGATCTCTTCCCTTATCAAATAATAACAACTAAAACCCCACTGCCCTAAGAGAACACCTGAGAATGATGACTAGAGGGCCTTTGCCCATTCCTCCTCGTGCTCCTCTGGGCTTCCTTTCTCCTGACATGAGCTTCCACTTATCTCCTTCCTCTCAGATCTTCCCACCAAGCTCTCTAAAACATCCATTCCATAACCAATAAAGTCCTGTGGCTCTTCAGCCTATTCAAATCCCGAAACCTGGCAGTCCCCTGAGAATTCAGACTCCGTGCAGTCCCTCCATGAACCACTCATTCTCTCACATTCCACAAACCTCACCCGACCCACCAAGGCCAGGAGCTGTGGTTGACATCGTCCTCATCCCACACTGGTCCTTACTGCCACCCTCCACAGCCCTGTGAAAACCTTCCCGAGGCTCCTGCTTCAAGCTGTACATACCCTCTATCCCTCCTCACAGCTGTCACCTACTGATACCCCTGCCACTTCTGATTCCCTGAAGATTCAAGCACCTGGTTCTCAGGCCTCCATTACAGACTTACAAGGGGTCTTCAAAAAGTTCATGGAAGGGCCGGCCCGTGGCTCACTCGAGAGGGTGCGGTGCTGATAACACCAAGGCCACGGGTTCGGATCCTATATAGGGATGGCCGGTTCGCTCACTGGCTGAGCGTGGTGCTGACAACACCAAGTCAAGGGTTAAGATCCCCTTACCAGTCATCTTTAGAAAAAAAAAAAAAAGTTCATGGAAAGACTCATGCTATCTTTTAATTCTATTTTTCCATGAACTTTTTCTAGTGCCCATGTCTCCTTCTTCTCCGCAGCCTCTCCAGACTGTCATCGGCCAGAAATTCTCATCTCCCTCTCTAACAGCACTCCTACATTTCAGTTCTTCCACTAGTTCCTTGACATTCTGTCCACTCATGTCTTTACTTCCTTCCCATCAATTCAATCCCTTACCTACTGCCATATCTAAATGCTCCCTCCCCACTGTCATTTCACCCAACTTGGGCAAAAATGCAGCCATCCACTTCTTGCTTTACCAGACCTGGGCGTGTGAGCACACCACTGGAGGAAAAACAAAATCAGACACACACAGATGGACACAATAAATTCTGCAGCTGGACCCTCAACACTGCCTCACAATCTTTTCATACTCCCTTAGTCGGCTCTCTCCCTCATTTTCCACATCAGGTACTAAAAGGCCTGTAAAAGTTTTGAAAACTAAGCCCTGCTTCCAAACATCCCCGTCACTTTTAGTGGAAGATCTCATCATCTATACACAGAGGAAACTGCAGCTGTAAGCAAAGAACCCCTTAACTTCCTGCCATAAGACAAACTTCCCTTTTTGCTCCAGAAGCAATGGAAGCGCACCTCTCCCATCGGAGGCCAATCCCTCCACTTGCGCTCAGAGTACTACGACCTTCCACCTTCCCAGTAGCTTCCATCTTCAATCTTCAGCCTAATGTCTCCTTCTCTATCAACACTGTCCACTTGCACTTAAGCAAATCTCTTTCATCCTTTTAAAAAAAAAGTCACTCCCTCAAATCCACATCCCCCTCCAGTTACTGCTCTTTCTCTGTGCTTGCTCTCATTGCGAAACTACCAGCACATGTCTTCTCTTTCTTACCTCCCATTCATCCTAACCCACTGCATTTAGACTCTGTTGACCACTGAGGCATTTGAAAAGAGGAACCAGTTGGAGCATAAGCCTTGGAGATGACTGACTGGTGATGGGGTAAAAGACGAGAGGAGGATGGCCTCTCAAGGCGGCGGGAGGCTCCTCTCTATTCCATCAGCCTCTGGTCTATGTCTAATCATCAGTTTCAACAGCCAGGCCATGGTACTGGACTGCCATGCTGGGTATGAGAACTCGCCCTCTCATGGAAATCACGTCTTTTGGAAGTACAGCACAACTAGTCAGGGCAAGAACTCTGCAATCAGACAGACCTGGACTCAAGTTCTAGCTCCACCACATAATAGCTGCATGTCTTTGAGCAATTTTCTTAAAGTCTCTGTGTCTCAGTTTCCTCATTTGTAAAATAAGAATAGTATCAATATCTACTTCAGTGAGTGGGAAGATTAACTAATAATATACTTAAAGCACTTAGCATGAAATAAATGATGACACGCCCGCACAATGGAACAGTATTGCAGGCTTATAAATGAGGGCATCAACGGGCCGGCCTGTGGCTCACTCGGGAGAGTGCGGTGCTGATAACACCAAGGCCCCGGGTTCGGATCCCACATAGGGATGGCCGGTTCGCTCACTGGCTGAGCGTGGTGCTGACAACACCAAGTCAAGGGTTAAGATCCCCTTACCGGTCATCTTTTTTTAAAAAAATAAATAAATAAAAAATAAATGAGGGCATCAAGGAGTGCTTTCCAGAACCTACTGCCATCGAAAGATGCCCACAATGCATAAGTGAACTGGCAGAATGCAAAATACTCGTTTTTGTAAATGGATAGAGAAAAACAGTACAGAAAGTTATCAATGATTATTTCTGGCTGCTGAGCTTACAGGGATTCTTTCATTTTATTATTTTAGCTTGCTTGCATTTTCTAATTTTTTTTTACAATGAACATATATTACTTATAAAATATTTTATATAAATTTATATAAATAATATCTATTTATATTAAATATAGTTAAAGGGTTGTATTGTAAAAAAGCACAGCACATGGTAAGTGTGCATTTCTTAGTTATTATTATGATGTTACTTTCTAGGAGTCTGCAGAGAAAAGAGCCAGGAGCTGCCTGCCCTGAGAAGACCTAGGCTAGCTCCCATGACTGCAGAAAGACTCTGGTGGAGAATTCTTGCCTGCATCGGCTTTCAGCCCTAGGCTCATTTTAGTTCAGGCAAAAAGAGCTCTGTACTTTGTTCAGGTTTAGTCATCAGGATCTGAATTAGGACTAGCGAGTCAAAACCTCAAAGTAATAAAGTAAGCACTTGTGCAACCTTGTCCTCTGACCATTTATTTTGCTTGAGGACTTCAGCAGACATGGAGGTCCCAGGACAGGATCAGATGTGGGATCCTGTGTTGCTGTTTGTCCTCTCTCTCTCATAACCCACACACCCCTACATCCTTCAACAGAACTTTCAGAAAGAAGGCTCCAAATGCACCACTAACATATTAAACCTGGTGTTGCCCTGCACCCCCATGTTCACAGCAGCACTATTCACAATCGCCAGGAGATGGAATCAACCTAAATTGTTCACTAATGGATGAATGGGTAAAAAAACGGTGGCATATATATACACAATGGAATACTACTCAGCTATTTTTAAAAAATGATATCCTATCATTTGCAGCAACATGGATGGAACTGGAAACCACCATGTTAAGTGAAGTAAATCAGGCACAAAAAGACAAATACCATAAGTGGAATCTTAAAAAAAAAGTTGTTCTCACAGAAGTAGAGAGTAGATAATAGTTACCAGAGGCGAGGCAGGAGGGAGGCTGGAAAGGAAAAGCGGTGGACTAATGGGTACAAAACCATGCTGTCTACCCTAAGTGAATCATTGTACAGTATATGCATTGAAACAACACACCGTACCCCACAAATATGTACAAATAAGTGTTTTTTAAAAACCCAAATCTGGGGGCCGGCCCGGTGGCGCACTGCTATAGTGCGCCGCTTGGGAGCGCGGTGGCGCTCCCGCCGAGGGTTCGGATCCCACATACAGACCGGTTCCCGCTCACTGGCTGAGCGAGGGGCGGGCGCAGTACCGACGGTTGCGATCCCGTTGCCGGTCCCGGTTCGGTACGGGCACGACACTGAGGGTTGCGGTCTGTTGCCAGACACGAAAAAAGACAAAAAGGAAAAAAAAAAAAAAACCCAAATCTGGGGCCGGCCTGTGGCTCACTCGGGAAAGTGCGGTGCTGATAGCACCAGGGCCGCGGGTTCGGATCCCATATAGGGATGGCCGGTTCGCTCACTGGCTGAGCGTGGTGCTGACAACACCAAGTCAAGGGTTAAGATCCCCTTACCAGTCATCTTTTAAGAAGAAAAAAAAAAATTAAAAACCCAAATCTGGTGTCACTATTAGAAACCAGAAAATAAGATGGCTAGGCTGGGATCAGAGGTGGAAAAGGTGGTAAGAAGTAAAACTTAGTTTTGCAACAAACTCATCTTCACTTCAGGTGGTGGCATCAAAGCCAAGTGACAGTGTGGGACTAGAACTTCGAAAAGTTTACTCTAAGACATTTTCTGACTTATAAGAAATCAAATTACCCCAGGATTAGGGATAGAAATAAGAACACAGAGAGAAAAAGGTAGAGAAGGAAAGAACAGAGGGGTAGGAAATACTGGTGAGCTGCATTAGCCTATGAATCCGTTAACACAAGTCCTGCCGTATTTGCATTTTGGGGGGTAAAGAGCAGGGCAGAGGAATCAAGTAGCAGTGGAAAAATATCAAGAGATTCAAGCATTGCTGTGCCAGCAACGCAGTCACCTTGTCAATTGGCTGTTGACAGCACCGATTCAAGAAAAACAGGTTTTGTATTTCACTGGCTTCAGGGTGAAAAATAAGTTCACCCTAGAAAAATAAATAAATGGAAATAATTCCTGGCAATATCAACCTAGGACCCCTGAGGAAATAATATACATGTAACCACCTGGCCCAGTGCCTGGGAAATAGTAGATGCTCAGTGGCAGTGGTAATGGAGGAGAACTGTGTACGCATGTGTGCGTGCACACGTGTACAGGCAAATCTTCGAATGTGAACTTCGAGTGCAGAAAGGATTGTATAGTAATACCAAAAGATTGGGAAAGGCTTACATGTCCATAGAGAAAAGTGAATAATCATTGCATAAATAATTAGGTAGAGACTGAAAGACTAAGCTAGATATAGTTATATGAACACAGAGAGGTCTTCAAAAATATTGTAAAATGGAAGAGAAAGTTAGAAAGCAATTTTACATTGAAATCTAAATTATATATATTCTAACTATACATGTGTGTAATAAAATGCAAAAAGGAGGTGGGGGAATTGGAAGGAGACACACCAAATTTTAGCAATGGTTGCTTGTGGTGAGAATAATCTAAGTGAGAAGATACTCAGTTTTCTACTCTGGATTTGGTCTTTAGTATAGTTTCTTTTATTTTTTACAATAATGTATTTATAGTACTTGTATAATTTTAAATATATAACATTTTCATTCAATAAAAAATAAACAAAATTTGAGTGCATTTTACTCTCTGCTTTTCTTTCCAAAGAATTTAAACAGGTACAGAACCTACTTAGCTTTCACAATAAAAAATAAATTTTTTTCCTACAATGAAAAAGAGAAAAGGCACATTAAAAGACAGACACACTCTCAGAGCTCCTATTAACACTTACAACTTCTGAAAATATCTGTAAATCCTTCAATCCTTCTTCATTATGTGTTGGGGGGCAGAGGTATGTGAATACCAAGAAATAGGATGATTTTCTGACTAAAATACTTTTTTTATTCAAAAATGTGAATTTTCTCCCTACTAATGTAGATATTGTTATTCTTCCTCAAGGTCAGTGGTTTTCAATCAGGGGCAATTCTGTCCCCCAAGGAATATTTGGCAATGTCTGGAGACATTTTTGGTTGTCACAACTGGAGACTTGGAGGAGGGTACTACTACCATCTAAGCTGTAGAGGCCAAGAGACCAAGCATGCTAATAACATCCAACAAAAAGACAACAAAGAATTATTCAGTCCAAAATGTCAATACTGCCATGATTGAGAAACCCTACTCCAAGCCTAAAATTTTAGTACTATTTTAAATATTTAAAAAATAATTTCTAAAAGTAACAAACAATACATTAAACTTATTCTTTCTTAAGTGGAATTATGTAAAGAGTATGGGTTTAAAGATGAAAATATGGGCTACGAATTTAAATTAGAATCCTGGTTACCAATTTTGTAATCTTGAACAAGTTACTTAAACTTTCTGTTTCCTTTTCCTCATCTGCAAAATTGCAACTAAAAGATACAACTTTTAGGATTGCTGTGGCAATCAATTAAATCTCAACACCCTGCCCTCTACCTGCCTGGCACATAGCAGGAAGTCAGTATTAGTTCCCATCCTTTTCTTCTCTCCCTACCATCAGCCCCAATTAGGCCAAATTATAATCATGGTCTCATCACAGTGATTTAGGTTGATATAATGGTTGATAAATATCAAGAGTAATAGGATATTAACATGGTAAATAGTATCATGATATAAAATAATTGCAAGCATAGGGATTAAACATTTATTTGAAAGACCTTAGTCACAATTTCTCCCTCATTTTAAGATTAAAAATTTAAAAAAACTTGTATACAACCCTTTTAATCTGAATATAAACACACTCTCAAAAAGCCACACCAACAATGTAATAAAGGTGAACAGAGTTGTACAAAAGGAGAAGGTAGGACTCAATTCCCAAAGACCATTCAACACAGGCATTATATAACAAAGGGACCTACTTTGGTGGTGATCCTATATGTGATGTAGGTTTCCATAGTGCACACATGCTTCTTGGGATCATCAACTGTGACAAAGAGATCTCTGGTCTCACCGTCAATGTCATCATCAAGTTGAAGTCTATTGAGAAGGGAAGATGATGAAGCTGGACTGGAGGTGCCTGCTGGAGTCCCACCATTGGGCAAAATGAGATCCTAAAAGCAGAAAAGAATTAGGTTACAAATTAAATGAAAACACATACCTGGAAAATATCAGAAAAGTAGCTGATTTAGCCAAACCAAGAAACAGCTCTAAAATACAAAAATAACTTCCAAAACATCTGAGCCTTTCCTTAGACAATGTTTCTTAAGTGAACTGATCTTTTATAACTAAGAGAAACAAACTATGGCAGTGCTCTAGATCAAATTCATGCTGATTTATCTCTTAGGAAGTGCTGGAGGAACCAACACAAGCAAATAGTTCAGGGACAGAGAATGTAAGAGCCCACCATCGTCTGACTTCAACCAAGAAAGCAATCTGTGATCACACTCTGTTTTTCTACTTCCTCAAGACCACCACCTGGGCCTAGGTAAACACTAAGGGGCCTGCACCCTCTTAAATATTTAACATAACTAAAAACTCAATCAACCATCACAAAGAGAGTTTAGAGACAGAAAGTATATATTATGTACTTCCTAAAAGAAATTGACACCACCACACATGAGGTATGCTTGCCAAAAAACTGAATCTAAATTTAGAGGAGTGAAGAATATGTTAAATGACACTAGGAGGATGCAATGAGCAAAATCCACACAAAGTAAAACTAAAGAGAACCAAAGCCTTCTTCAATAAATAAATTACAAGGAAAAAAAAAGATAGGAGCAACTATAAATATAAAGAAACTTAAGGGATCTATCAGCCAACTGCATTAAAACAAAATATGAAAAGAAAAAGATTTTGAGATATTCAGGGAAATGTGACTATTGATCAGTTGAATACTGATGAATTAAGGAATCATTAGGTGTGATAAGGAAGTATTATGATTTTCCAGTCTTCATCTTTTAGAAATACATACTAAAATAGTTAAGGATGAAATGATAAGATGTCTCATATTTGCTTCAAAATGATTAAGGATGGGTAGGTGAGGAGATGTAAATGATACAAGATGCCCAAGAGCTGATCATTGTTGAAGCTGGTACTTATAGGTTCATTATATGATTCTCCCCTCTTTTGCAGATGTTTAAAATCTTCCATGATACAAAAGTTTTTTAAAGGGAGAGGGTGGTCAGGGGGGTAAATACCAGGAAAGAAAGGGAAGGAAAGATTTTAAAAAATCACAGACCTCTTTCACTTTAGGCCTTAATAGGAAGCCACCTGAATAAATTATGTCTCCACAATATGCAAAAAAGCCTGTGTAATTTAACAGTCACCTTTTTTAGGTTTTAAGGTTTGTTAACAGAACAAAGCCCTGTCTAGCAGCAAATGTGAAGACCTCTGAATGTCACCTTGGAATCATTAGGAGACAAAGACTAAGTAATATGGCAAGAAAGTCACATGACATGGGCCGGCCCGGTGGCGCACTGCTACAGTGCGCCACTTGGGAGCGCGGCGGCGCTCCCGCTGCGGGCTCGGATCCCACATACAGACCGGCTGCTCACTGGCTGAGCGAGGTGCGGGAGCAACACCGAGGGGTGTGATCCCGTTGCCGGTCCGGGTCCGGTACCAGCACGCCACTGAGGGTGGCGATCCGTTGCCGGTCATGAAAAAAGACAAAAAGGAAAAAAAAAAAAGAAAGTCACATGACATGGGCCGGCCCGGTGGCGCACTGCTACAGTGCGCCACTTGGGAGCGCGGCGGCGCTCCCGCTGCGGGCTCGGATCCCACATACAGACCGGCTGCTCACTGGCTGAGCGAGGTGCGGGAGCAACACCGAGGGGTGTGATCCCGTTGCCGGTCCGGGTCCGGTACCAGCACGACACTGAGGGTTGCGATCCGTTGCCGGTCATGAAAAAAGACAAAAAGGAAAAAAAAAAAAAAGAAAGTCACATGACATGATGGAAAGGGCCTTGGTGACCTGTCGGTCATCAGATCACAGGCTGCAGATGGGGAGGTACTTTCCTCATATTCTCTCTTCTTGGAGTTCTGCAGGGTGGACATGTCCTAGCCTCCAGATAAGAGAACATACAGGAAATTAGAGGCCCACCTAGCAGTCACATCCATGAGCTCCAGCTGATCATGGGACATCTGGGAAGGGGGTTGGGACAAGACAGAGGGAAGGCATGGCCTGAGGTCAAGGGTAATGTCAACCAACTTGGCAGGTGACAGAAAGTACACTGAAAAGGCACCTTCCTTTGTCTCCCATCTCCACTGACCACAGATTGTTTAATCACATACTTACTTACGTAATGTCAAAAAAATTTTTTTTGTAATTACTGAAAGGGTACTCATGGGAATGGATCACCCCTTCCCCCTGCCCCTCACTCCTCCTCAGCTATGCTTCTGATTACAGGGAAGATCCAGGAGTTGGTCGTGGGAACACCACACCTCAGCAGCTGCTCTTGGTGTGGACATGACCGCTGAGCCCAGCAACAGCAGCAGTCACTGATCTGATCGCGTTCTTAGCATGCTGGTACCACAGGGCACAGGGCATGCAGTGTCCATACCCCAGTGTCTGGGGATCTGAGAGGGGACTTTATCTTCTCTGGAACTTCGAGATAACTAACAAGTCTCTGTCATTTCAGTAAATAATTAAATGCTGACTTCAGGCAAGACACCATACTAGGCAGTGCAAGGACCCACCCTGACATTTATTAACACTAGCACACTGGGCCTCAGAACAGCTCTGTCAGTGGCTAAACATCACATAAAAGAAAGAAATCTCTGGTCAGACACGCCAACATCAGCTCAGATCATGGTTTTGCACAATCTGGCCTGGACTGATCTTAGCAGCCTTGTTTTTCCCCATGCCTTTATATATCCTAGTCACCAGCCCCCGGAGCACCCCATGCTGTTTCATACCCCTCTTGGCTTGGAAAGTATCTGCCCCCTCTCTTCTTTATGCAGAGATCTCCAAATATCTAACAGGCATCTGCTCGAATGCTCTCTCCTCTTAAGCCTTCCCTGACCCACTCCCTGGCAGAATTAGTCAATTAGTCACTCCTTTCTCCATACTTTGTAGACACCTCCACTGAAGCAATTTTCACCAATTGTTTATTTATACATTTAACTTATCCGCAAATGCTGTGAGTCCAACTCACAAAAACAGTGACTGCAACTGTGCCTTGTTCATGTGTGTGTGTGTGTGTGTGTGCGCGCGCGCGTGTGCAATTATCTGTCCGTCTCTCCCCAGGTCTAGCAGACTCTAAGCCAACTCCACTAACCTTTGCTCTAGGGACCTTACCCAGTAACTTTCCAGGAATAGCCCAGGTAAAGGTATGAGATGTCTTGGCCACTCAGTGTGAAGTTAAGTAGTTCTTGAATCAGTTGTTAGGGGTGAGGGAGGGGAGAGTTAGTCAATCAGATCTTGTCACATACTCCAAATGCTTTGCTCCTAGGACTACACAACCAGGGAAAACACCCACGCCCCTCATCCCAGGGTGTTTGTTGGAATATTACTTGAGCATATGGGAATAGCTGACGAGATGCAAATGCCTGTCATCTCCTAATCTGGAATGCTGCCACCTCAGCTTGCCAGGACACATCTATACACAGTGCTCCACGTTCTCATTTCATTGCACCCATGAGAGCCTTGTGAGGTTAGCAGGACAGATGTTATCTCTACCGATGAGGAAGCAGACTTGAAAAGGCTAAGAAACTTGCTGAAATGTATAGAGACACTAGCGTTTGCTGTGCCAAAGGTTTAACCCAGGCCTCTGGCTCCTGGTCTGGGTTGCTTACCAAGCTACCAAGGTGAATCCCCTTTCTATGGTTTTTCCAGCCCAACACTGTCCCTTCTATCTCCATTCTCTGGCCACAAATCCTTTGGAGTAAACATGAAGTTTCTGTTTTTGAAAATAGTCACGGAAAGCTAACATTTTTTCCTTAGGGTCTTGATACAAATTTATTCCAAAATGACTCTCCCTTAAGATATAGTCTCCACGAGAAATAAACATGAAGGGAAACCATGAAAATCTTTAGACGCAGGGACAGAAGTTTAGGTGAACTGAACATCCCAGGTTTCTCCACCCTAGAGTCCTCCAGCAGCAGGGTTTGCCAAGCTGACAGATCTGAGCCCTAAAGCAGGAATTCTGTGGTGGCAGCACCTTTACAACCAACGCAAGAAGTTGAATTCTTGAATTCTAGAACACAGGAAGTGAGAGAATCCCTTGGCTCAACACAAAACCTCCTGTTCTACTTTTGCTACTCTATAGTCAGTTCCCCCAGGCTTTTTTGCTACTCTACAGTCAGTTCTGTAGCCAGAGTGCTCTTGTAAAAATGTAAGTTACGGGCCGGCCTGTGGCTCACTCGGGAGAGTGCGGTGCTGATAACACCAAGGCCACGGGTTCGGATCCCATATAGGGATGGCCGGTTAGCTCACTGGGTGAGGTGGTGCTGATAACACCAAGCCAAGGGTTAAGATCCCCTTACCGGTCATCTTTTAAAAAAAAAAAAAAAGTTACAACATGTCACTCCCCTGCTCGAACTCTCAAAGTCGTCCCATCACATTAAGAAAATCCAGGCTCCCTCCTATAACCCACAAGGGCTGACACGATCTGGCCCTTACCCTTCTCTCTGACCTCATCGCCAACACTCTCCCCCTGGTTCATCCTGCTCTAGATACAATGGCCTTCCATCTGGCCCTTGCACTGCCCAGACTCAGTTTGATCCCGGGGCCTTGGTATCTGAACACTGCTTCACCCAGATCCCCATATGGCTGGCTCCTCTTTTCAAACAGGTTTCTGCTCAAATGACATCTACTCAGGGAGAGGCCTTCTAAGTCCACAAAACCTAAAAATACCTCTGCACCCCTTCACCACTCTCTAGCCCATTCTCTGGCTTTATTTTCTTTACAGGCCCTATCATTATTTGAAAATTGTTTATACATTTATTGATTGACAGACTCCCCACTAGTCTGTAAATTCCATTTGAGCAGAGGCCATATTACCCCTGGCACATAGTAGGTACTCAATAAGTATTTGATGAATGAACAAATCTTAGAAATGACCCGACTCAATCCCTTGGCAACAGAGGTACTCAATAAATGTCTGAGAATAGCAATGCAACAGAAGCTAACATGAACCAGACTGACCAGTTTTGAAGCCCAATTCCACAGTTTACTAACAGTGTGACTTAACGCAAGTTTCTTTATCTCTCTGTCCCATTCTCCTCATTTATAAAATGGGTATAATGGAATTGAGTTAGTTAGTACATGAATGCAATGGGAATACTGCCTGGAAAATGGGAGGTGCCATGTCACTGTTCACACACATAAAAAAATAAAAGCCAAATTGTCTGCGAGTATTCTTAACATCTCCTTATAAACTATGAGGCTGGGTTCACAGTAGACAATTGATGGAGTTCGGATGGGTTGTCCCCTCCAAAACTCATGTGGAAATTTGATCTCCAATGTGGCAGTGTTGGAAACTGATTGAGTCATGGGGGCGGATCCCTCATGAATGGATTAATGCTCTCCCTGGGGGAGGGGAGATACATGAGTGAGTTCTCGCTCTATTAGTTCCCATGAGAGCTCATTGCAAAAAAAGACCCTGGCACCTTCCCTCTCTCCCTTGCTTCCTCTCGCCATGTGATCTGCTTGTACCTGCTGACTGCCTGCCACTTTCCCACCATGAGTAGAAACAGTCTGAGGCCCATGCCAGATGCAGCTGTCCCAGAACTGTAAGCCAAATAAACCTCTCTTCTTTATAAATCAGCCAGTCTCAGGTAGTTCTGTTATAGCAACACAAAACGGACTAAAACAGAAAATTGGTACTGAGGAGTGGGGTGTTGCTAAACAGATACCTGACAATGTGGATACAGCTTTGGAACTGGGTAATGGGCAAAGGTGGAGGAGTTTGGAGGACTCAGAAGAAGAGAAAAAGACAAGGGGAAGTTTGGAATGTCTTAGAGACTTATATGGTGGCGAGCAGAATGCTGACAGAAATGTGGACAATAAAGGCCACGTGGATAATGAGGTCTCAGATAGGAATGAGGAACTTATTGGGAATTGGACAAAAGATCACCCTTGCTACACCACAGCAAGGAATTTGGCTGCATTGTGTCCATGCCCTTGGACTTTGTGGAAAGTGGGACTTAAGAGTTGTGAACCAGAGCATTTGGCCAAAGAAATTTCTAAGCAGCAAAGCATTAAGGACACTGCATAGCTACTTCTAACAGCCTACTCTGAGTTATGGCAGCAAAGGCATAACATAAAGCCAGAATTTAAAAGGGAAGCAGAGCGTAAAGTTTTGGAAAATTTGCAGCCTGGCCATGCAGTAGAGAAGTGGAGAGCATGAGAAAAATGCAAGAGTGAAACTGAAAAACTGTTTGCTAAAGACATTATCTTGGCAGTGAGGCAGCCAGATGCTAAGAACCAGGACAATGGAAAAAATGCCCTAAAGGCATTTGAGAAGTCTGGAAGGGGCCCCACCCATCACAGGCCCTGAGGCCTAGAAGGGCTGAGTTATCCTGGAGGACAGACCTGGTGTGCAGCTGCCCTCAGGATCCTGCTCCCTGCATCCCAGCTGCTCTGGCTCGAGCGACCCCAAGTGTGGTTCATGCAGCAGCCCTGGAGAGTAGAGGCCCGAAACCTTGGTGACATCCACGTTGTGTTGTCTGCCAGCTGGCAGGACGTGAGAGGAGTGGAAGCATGGCAGCCTCCATCCAAGATTCCAGAGGATGTATGGAAAAGCCTGGGGGCCCAAGCAGAGACCTGCCATGGGGCAGAGCCACTGCAGAGGACATCTACTAAACCGATGCCAAGCAGGAAAGTGGGGTCAGAGCCCCCACAGAGAGCCCCCACCAGGGAAATGTCTAGTAGAGCCAAGGCAGTGGGGCTACTGCCAGGACCCCAGAACTTCGGGGCCACTGATAACGTGCAACACAGGCCTGGAAAAGCCACAGGCACCAGCGTGGCCCACTGGGCTGTGCCTGGCAGAGCTGTGGGAACAAGGCTGCCTGATGCTTTGGGGGCCCAGATGCCCAGTTGTGCTCAAGATGCAGGACTTGGAGTCAAAGAACATTATTTTGGAGCTTTAAGACATAATGTCTGCCCTGCTGGGTTTCAGACTTGTTTGCTGCCTGTTTTTCCTTTCTTTTGGCCTATTTCTCCCTTTTGAAATGGGAATGTATACCCAATGTCTGTTAAACCATTGTTATCTTGGCAGTAGATAAATTTGGTTTTGTTTTTCAGGTTTATAGCTGGAAGGACTTTTGCTTTTGGTCTCAGATGAGACTTTGAACTTTGGAATTTTAAGTTCGTACTGGAGCAAGCTAAGACTTTTGGGACTGTTGGGATAGAATGATGGTATTTTGTATGTGAGATAGACATGAGTTTTGGGGGGCCGGGGCAGAATGATGGACTTTGGATGTGTTGTCCCCTCCAAAACTCGTGTGGAAATTTGATCTCCAATGTGGCAGTGTTGGAAACTGATTGAGTCATGGGGGCGGATCCCTCATGAATGGATTAGTGCTCTCCCTGGGGGAAGGGGGGTTAATGAGTGAGTTCTCACTCTATTAGTTCCCGTGAGAGCTCGTTGCAAAAAAAAAAGACCCTGGCACCTTCTCTCTTTCTCTTGCTTCCTCTCACCATGTGATCTGCTTGTACCTGCCGGCTGTCTGCCACTTTCCCGCCATGAGTAGAAACAGCCTGAGGCCCATGCCAGATGCAGCTGTCCCAGAATCGTAAGCCAAATAAACCTCCCTTCTAATAAATCACCCAGTCTCAGGTATTTCTGTTATAGCAACACAAAACGGACTAAAAACAATAAATACTGCTGAAAATAAAAATTGCATTGAGAGTCATAGTTGGTGCCTCAAATACATTTTCTCAATCATTTTATTGTAGCAATATATATCTGTAACAGCCCTTGTGAAGAGTTACAACTACACGGTTGATAAATAAATGAAAACTCCCCATTGCTGCAAAGTATCAATTCTCACCATGTAGGTGCCAGTTATAAACGCATTTCTTCCTCCTTCCACCTTTTCCTTTATCCTAGGAAGAGTGATACAGAGCTGGGTTTCTTTAGAAAGCCCTCTGGTTCAAAAAATTTCAGTTTTGGGCCGGCCTGGTGGCGCACTGGATAGTGCGCCGCTTGGGAAGCGCGGCGGCGCTCCCGTCCGAGGGTTCGGATCCCACATATAGACCGGTTCCTGCTCACTGGCTGAGCGAGGCGCGGGAGCAACGCCGAGGCTTGCGATCCCGTTGCCGGTCCCCGGTCCAGTACAGGGGCAACACTGAGGGTTGCGATCCGTTGCCGGACACGGAAAAAAAAAAAAACAAAAAAAAAAAAAAAAAATTTCAGTTTTAAGACCCATCATTGTGGCCAGCCAGCCACAAGATATTCAATTAACATATATCACTGGCAAAATTCTATATTACGTTAAACATATGGTTTATGAAAAGAGAGCAGTATACATTAGGAACCAATATGGATTTAATAAAAACAAGCCATACTAAAATAATTAAATTTCTCTTTCTGACACTATTAAAAGAACATGGGCAACATGACGATGTGGTTTCAGAAGAGCCTGACAAAGCCTCTCAAGGCATCTTTACAGTTAAGGGGAGAATGACGGCTCTCTGAACGCACAGACTGTAGCTTATTTATCTTGATTTACCTCCCTCGTGCCAGGCCCACAGCAGATACTTGAAGAATGAATGTGTCCTACACAAACTGTACAGCATACTGCTGATTGCTGAATTTGCTATAAAGTTAAATGTAAATCCCCTTTAGAGAATAAACTCAAAGGTACAATCTCAAAAATGTTCTGTTCAAAGATGTTCATAACAGAACAAAGAACACAGAGTGAAACCTGGAAAAATCCCAAAGGCTTCAGGAAATGATCATGTTTACATTAATAAGACAGAATGTTACACACTCTTTGAAAAATTATAAATCTAAACATCTAGATAAACTCAGTGAATTGAGCACAAGCCTTTGCTTCCTTTTCCACCTTCCAGACACTAACAACATAAAAATTAGAGAGGAAATGCAGTGGAGGGGGGAAAAAAACAGAAAAATAAGGCTGTCATATCAACACTGGAAACTAGGAAAGGATGACACCCAAACACCAAAAGTGTCAAAGATTTTCTACTGGATATAATTAGGGTACAACTGAAAAAAGAACTGAGGCATCTTTAACCCATGTCATTGAGGTTACTTAAGGTTATCAAGGTTACCCAAGAAGTAGAAAAATGTCATGTACCCCTTCATATGCACCCTAACTTGAAAATGCAATTTTCAGGGGGGAGGGGGGACGTGGAAGGCCAGACAGTGGGATAAATGAGGACTACCAGGGTGTCTGGCTGCTGTAAACAAGATGAGCCAAGCACAGGCAGACACAACAAGTGAAGACCACCAGCAGAGGACGCCCTACCCGAACAGCTTCATCTTGCCATGAGGAGTTGCTGCCCTGTCCCAACAAACACACAATAGGCAAGACTGCAAATACTGGAGGGGCAGGCTCTACTGAGATGGGGAAACAGCTACAGCAAGAATGAAGCCAGGCCACAGTGGGTCCAGACACAGGGCGTTGCCAGCCCAAGTTTCCCTGACTGGACTGCCCAGGACCCTGACTGTCTTCCCTGCTGACAGATCACTCAACTAGGGACAACCTAAGGATCCAAGAAGACAATTCTAACAACATCAAGTAGAAACAGAGGGGAGCCAATAATTTCCTTGTTCTGATGGGAGACAAAGAGCAGGCCTGCATTACTACCTATTAGACACAAGTAAACCAAAACAATATATCCAGCCTGCATCATCTCATCGGTCAGACACAAGAAAACCAAAAAATATATCCAGCCTGTATTAACTCATCATTCAGACCCAAGAAAACTGAAACATGAAGAAGGAGGCACAGAGTCCTCGAGAGTAGATAAGTGTGCATTTGAAAAAGATTTATCCCATGAAACAGAATACTTTAAGTCACATCTACTTGGTGCTCCTATTTTTAAAAAAAAGTCAAAAGAAAGTGGAAAGAGAAAATGAAAACAAAGCATAAATTAAAAACAGAAAAGAGCCAAAAGTGATAAATATCTCTAAAATTTAATTCTCCTGAAAGATGAATTAAACTAAAACTTAGAAAGGCTGACCAATATAGAAAGAGAAAAAAAGAAAAAGAGAGCAGGCAATAACTATTTAAATCTTATCTCTATATACGATCATAAATGATAAGGATATGCTATGAATAGCTACGCCAATAAATTTGTAAGTCTATATGAGCCAGATAGCTTTCTAGGAAAAAATATGTGGCCAAAGTGAAATTAAGTAGAGGTGGAAAAGTTGAACAGATAAACAACCACAGAACTATTGTCAGAGAACTTCCACTAAAAGGTAAGCTAGGACCCAAATGATTTCACAGTTGAGCTCTAATGATCTCAAGGAATAAGTTTCCACTTTACTCAAATATTCTAAGACACATATTTTTAAAATGATGAAACCTTTCAAATCATTTCATGAAGGTTACCTATAACTGATATGAATATATTTTACAAAAAAGTTAGTTAGACATAAATGTAAACATCATTAACAAAGTAACAGCTAATGGTATATCAAGTCAAATGTATTCCAGGAAAGCAAGAATGATTTAACGTTAGGAAATTTATTTATTTATTTATTTATTTCCTTTTTGTCTTTTTTCGTGACCGGCAGCGGATCGCAACCCTCAGTGTTGCGCCCGCACCGGACCGGGATCGCAACCCTTGGTGTTGCGCCCGCACCTTGCTCAGCCAGTGAGCTGCCGGTCTGTATGTGGGATCCGAACCCTCAGCGGGAGCACCACTGCACTCCCAAGCGGCGCACTGTAGCAGTGCGCCACCGGGCCAGCCCAGGAAATTTATTAATGTAATTTATTATATTAACTGACTGAATATATAATCACTGTTGAAGACAATCATGTACACATCTGCAAAAATGTTTATTAGTATTATTCATTTGCAAATATCAGTCATTGCATTAAAATCTCTAAGTAAAATTAATGAGTAAAAAGAAAGTTCCTAAATATGTTAAAGAGCATGTATCAGAAAATATCAGCAATGAACCTTGAGAACATTATGCTAAGTGAAAGAAGCCACATGCAAAAGCTGTATTGTATGATTCCATTTATATGAAATGTTGGAACAGGCGAATCCTTGGAGACAGAAAGCAGACCTTTGGTTGCCAGGGCTAGAGGGAGGGGGAGTGGAGAGTAACGGCTTAATGTGGATGGTATTTCTTTTTGGGGTGACAAAAATATTCTGGAATTAGATAGTGATGATAGTTGCACAACTCTGTGAATGTACTAAAAAACACTCAATTATACACTTTAAAATGATGAATTTCATGTTATATAATTAGATTTCAATAATAATAATAATCAAACAGCAGCAAACAATGAAATACTGGAGGCATGTCTACTAAATCAGAAACAAGATTCTGATATCTAGTTTTAATGTCTACTAAATCAAAAACAAGATTCTGATACCATTATTCAAAATCATTCTGGAAAACTTAGGAAATGCAATAATGTAGAGAAGAATACTTGAATACATACACTGATCTACCACACTGCTTCATGGCAACAGGTCAAGCTCCCCCAAAACTAATCTAAAATATTAATACACGTAACAGAGAGAAAATGTGTTTAAAGCATTTTAAAACGATGAATCTGAACTAATAAGTTTACAAAATAATGATCAGAGAAAGAAGTAGAGGACACAGACTACATTGCAGATTGAATCATTCACAATTATTAACTCCCTTCCTTTAAGACGATCATACATTTTTATTATTGCCAAGCGACTTCACACAGGAAGACACATCCCCACCCCACTGACTTTGGGCTTGGCCATGTGGCTTGCTCTGGCAAATGGCTCATGAAAGAATATGACCAAATACCAGATCACAGCAGACCTTCTAAGAGCCATTGCATCTCTTCACCAGCTCTCTTGCTCTCTGTCTTCTACCCTGAAACTAGCATGTCCCAAATGGAGGCTGCACTTTCAGAATGGGAAAAATTGTGGGAAAGAGAAAGGGCAGCTGACTCACAGCCACTGACACATAACATGACCTAGAAATTAATATTTTTTGCAAACCTCTGAATTTTTGGAGTTGTTATCACCACAGCAAAGCTGACTAGGTCATATAATTTTAAAAAATGTATAAAATTTTTAAAAATCTAGATAGGAAACAGTGATATAAACAGCATGGAATTTTAAGATGTAAAGACGTACCTCTTTTTTGGAGAGTTAATCAAATGTATATTAATTAGTATATCCAAAGTTTTGGGACCCTACTTGCTTAGCAGTAGGTAGCAGTTGCCCCCGCCACCACCCCAGAATCCCCATCTCAAATATTTTCTAAAACCTCCAAGGTTGTTTTTATCTCTGAATTCCCAAGACCCACCAATTTGTGGTTTCTAGCACAGCATCTTCCCCACACAGTTTTACATTTTCCTACTTTGGATTCTGGACCATTTCTTATTAAGAAAAGACTTTTCTTTAGACCCGTTTCAAAGCTTTATTGGTAGACATTTATAGGTCGTCATTTAGAAACTGAAAGTGTTTCCACAGGTTTTCTATTAGAAAACCTGCCCTTCAGGTAAATTTTGCACCTGTTGGCCTGAGGCAAAAGAACACCTCCTGACAAGATCATAAATGAAGTCAAAATGAAAGAACTCAAGTCCACATTCCTTGGCAAAGTTTCCAATGCCTGTTATTAGCTTTTTCTAAGAATCCCCAGATAAGCAATCATTTCTCCAGACAATCTTGTGATTCTTCGGAGCAAAGATTTCCCCCAAACTCTCAGCTGAATTTAAACATGACTCATGTTCATTCCTGCTAAGGAAGACTTGCTATTTCAAGCACATATTGAACACCTAATATGTCAGCCAAAGTGCCACTGCTGGGCTACCAAACAAAACAGGATATAAAATCTGTGTTTAAATAACGCAGGCTGGGGATATGGACATGAAGACCTCTAACTATGATACAATGCAATGTTGGTTATAATAGAGCTCCATGCATTGAAGGAGGTGAGCAAAGGATGCTGGGAAAACTGGAGAAGGAGGAGTAAACTTGCCAAACAGAAAAACAGGGCTGGGGAGCGTTGGCCTGGACATTCCAGGCTGAGACATCACTGCCACTAAAGGAAGAGAGGTATTTCCAAAATCTTCTCCCTAACTAAATAATAACTAAGATCCACAACGAATTCTGCCTCTACTACTGGTCAAGTATGTGCATGCCTTCTGGAGGACTCAAAAGTCCAAGCAGAAAGCTTTCTAAAAAGACAGATTAAATTTTCCCAAAAGGCACAGATCTAAAGAGAACACAACTTCATCTAAAAATCTGCTTTCTTTTCTGTCCACTGTGACACTGTCCTCAGGATTCTGCCAACTGAAAACCCACAAAGCTAAGTAAGGCATTTCTCCACTGACATTTCTACACCAAAATCACACAAGGGCTTGGGGTATAGAACCTCTCGGAGATCACCCAAGTTGTCTGTTATGTATAAGAAAAAGGCTTAAATGCATGAGTTCACTCAAGTGGTATGCGACAAGCCCAGGTCTTGTGTCTGTCATGTAGGGCTGTGCTACACCACAATCCAGGTGCTCCTTATATCTTAGATAGGAAGAAGATGCCTGATATAACCTCTTGATAAATGTTAGTTCCTTTCCCACCCTTTATCCAATATCTATTAACTATACTATTCATTCATCTTACAAAACCTGGTTGTAATTTACATGTTTTTTTGCTATCATCTGACAGTACTACACACATGGAATGCAGTGTTTGATGAAACGAGTCAGATGCCTAAGGAAAGTTAAAGGAAAGAACATTTTGAGTTTTCAGAACAGGGACCTAGAAGAAACAATATACCATACAGAGCTGAATATGTACCAATACTTGTTGATTAATCATCACCCCAGACCAAACCTTCTCAAGGGCAAAAACCATTCAAGTGAGGAACAGAACAGGGCAGGACCCAACTACCAATAGCAAGTGCCAAGTGGTTACTGTTAAGCCCATTAGGGCCCACACTTCTCACGTGTGCAGAACTAAAAATGTCCTTGCCTCAAAAATTACCAAAAACTCACCATTCCTCTACAAAAGGGACTCTTTCTCTGGAATCCATGGGCCCTTTAAGGCCAAAAATTAGATGCCAAATTTTACATGTGCACATTGCAAATGTGAATCCTCCTTGGGAGAGAACCTATAATTTTCAGTCTCAAATATACCCATCGGGGGAAAAAAGTCAGGCCCACAGATTTTAAACTGTCTCTCTAAACTAAAGAGGAAACAAAAATACACTTCAACTTCCGTGAGATGCCCAAATTAGAATTGCCCTCTAGCAGAGTACACTCACATTCAATGATTTGTGACTCATACACTCTACCTTTGGGAGTGGGGATGTCCTTAAACCCTCGACCCAAATCTATGACTAACTACGAGAACGTGAGAAATTAGAAGGAAACGTGTGACTATATTCAATTAGGTCACACGTCTTTAAAAAATGTTTTCACTTCATTTTTACTCCTCGTACGGAATAGATAGGATTTTCTCAGTACTAGTTTTGTGGCATTAAACAATGTCGTACTGATTCAGATTTGCATCTTACCATAAAGTAGCTAGAAGAGACTTTTTTTCTGTGGAACTCCTCAAGGACTGAGACACAGTTCCCTCACGTTGTCTTTTTTAGAATCCTGAAGTGTGCCCACCTACAACCCAAAAGTGCACATGGATTTCCAGGTGGGAGATCCACCTGGCCCGGCTACCTGCTCCAGTTCAAATTCCCACATTCCTACCAACATGACTCAGACTGAAAGTGGGTAATCTTTTTATTTCTATGGTTAATTTATTCATTAGAAAAGAAAAAGGCACTCAGTCAAGAGTCTGATCATAATCAAAACAGTAAGGAGTAAAAGAAAAGGCAGGAATAGGATATTCTAAACCAAAACCACTCAAAAGAGTTTCACAACTAAGTTACTAGGGCAGGTAAGGAAAGTAGAAAAAGGCAGGAAGGAAGGACATGAAGGAAAAGGGCCTTAAACTTAATACTGGCAACAGTCTTGCCCTCTCACACAGGCATTTTGAGCTCAGAGGCAGAAACGAGCTCTGCAAATTAGGGTGAGTGGTCTGAAATCCTTACTGCAAGCAATGTGCAAATAGCAGAGGGGCAGAGACAGATGAAGGAAGAAAGTCAAGGAATGAATGAAGGAAAAAAAATCTTACATCCTTATTTTTCTATAAACTGTGGAATGTAAAACAAAGTTGGAAAGGATACAGCTCCTGCATGTTGGCAGCAGTGGCTATGGGGTGTCCATTTATAGGGAGAGGCTTGGAGGCTCTTTAGGAAACCAATATGCAAGAGATCAATCGACTGCTAGGATTTCTGAAGATGTAACTTTCATGTACGCTTCACATATGACAGAAAGAATATCAACTGTCTAAATTGAAGAATATTATTGTTTTTTTAGCAAAGGTAGTTGTAGAGAAGGGTAGCGTTAGATTAATGGAGAGCTGACTTTCCTCAAGCCAGTCCTAGGTATGGCTGTTGTTTGACAAAATTTAGCTAAAAGATTACATTCCTAAAATGTATATAATTAAGTGCGTTTTAAGCACCTTTCTCTAAGTAATGAAATACTCAATTATGTCTCTACGAGACAGCAGAGGAACAGACAAAATAATCATCATTCCCTATTTATTCTATAGACCAAAATACAGACGTTTTCCAACACATGGGAGTTTTAAGTAGCTTAATTACCAGGGTGCTATACTCCCCCACACCACAAATTAGAAGATATGGAAAGTAAAATCTATTCATTCATGTATTTCTCCACTTATTGGGTTCCCACTGACTGCAAAGTGCTATTCTAGATGTAGAAGGCTCATAAGGAATTTATTTGAGGAATCTAGTTTAGGTAACATGTTGTACTACAATCTAGAAGAAAGTGAGAGTAATTAATTCTGCTCTCCCAGGAAGGCTTCAGAGAGGGCATTTGACCTGGGTTTCATAGAATGGCAGAAGGCCTAGGTTTAAGTTCCAGCTCCCCTCCTGGCTATGAGGCCATAACAAACCCACTTAAACTCACCAACGTTTGTTAGAAAATGGCAGGACCCCATCCAGGAGGCAAGGCTGCATGACGATTATTGAGAACATCTGCGAAAACCCTCTATAAACAGCGAAGAGCCATTCAGTGGAAGAGAAAGGCGTTCCTGGCACAGAACACCACATCAGCAAAATTGTCAGGGAGTAGAGTGCAGAAGGCACAGCTGGGGACTGGTCATTGTGGATGGACGTGAGCCACTTGGGAGAGTAGCAGGAAATAAGGCCTAGAAAGCAGTATAGCTCCAGAATCTGAGGGTCTAAAATAACAGGCTTAAGAATTTGAGGTGCACCCCAAAGGTAATGGCTAAGCTTTTAAGCAGGAAAGTGGCAATCACGTATAAGTTTTACCAAAAGACTTCAGAAAAAGCACACGGAACAAATAAAGAGGAACAACCTAGGAGATGCGAGAGGGAGCAGATAGGGAGCTTTTGTAAGTGTCCAGGCACAAACCACCCTCCCTCAGACAGTACCTCAACCAGGTGGTAGGTGCTGGAAGAGGTACAGACAGATGAGAGGTGCCATCAATGCCAACGTCGGATGGCCTGGGACACTCTGATGAATGCTTCCTTAGGTGGAAAATACAGCCTGGCCCCATCATGGGAATCATGTTTCAAACACAGGTAAATTGCAGAGGATTAGGAACTGCTGTAGTTCTAGCAAAATCGAGTAAACCCAAGTTCAGCAGCCTTGCATGCTCCACAGAGCCCATCCTTAGGAAAAGAGGGCAGGTCCTGCTGAAATGACTGTTGTCAGGGCAAAGGCTTAAAGCCATTGGTTCTTGTCATTCTCTTACCCATGTGAGAGCTGCCTCCCACAGGCCACTCACCTTCAGTAATCTATTTCAGTGATACCTGACTCAAGCCATTTTTCCACTGTCACAAGCCAGTAGCCCTCACCACAGGAACTCACATGGTGAATCTTGACCACAGTCCCTTTAAGGAGGCCAGATGTACAAGCAGCCACAGACTGTCCCCTCAGCCTAGCTCTGACATCTGGCCAGAGTGTTCTCCTTGGGACTTCTGAACCCACCTTTGGCATAGAGCAAGAGTTGGCTGAGCACCCAGGAGCCTGGGCTGAATTGACTCAAAAACACAACAAAACCCCCAAACAGAAATCAAACTGTTGGGGCTAAGATTACAGGGCACGGAGACAAAATCCATACTTTTCACAGCAATGCACACATACAGCTCTACATCAAAAGAAGAGAAGATAAAGAAATCAAATGTTTTAAGTTCATATTCTCTGACAGGCACTGTGCAAACCACTGTACACATTATCTCATTTAATCCTTAAAATACCTTGGAGGGAGCAGGCTGTTCATGATCCTTGTTTTACTACTACGAGAATAGGTTAGGAACAAGGGAGGTTAGAAGATGAGACCAAGGTCACTCATCCAGTAAAAAGCAGAGGTTCACTGGAACACAGCCCCAGACTCCAGGGCAGAGGCTAATCACAGCCCTCTACCATCTGCCACCCTTGTCATAGGAGATTTCATTAAACAGGCACCTACCAGACAAAGAGACCCCCAACTATCACCACGTTCACCTCTGCAATTGCAGCATCTGGAGAAGTGCCTGGTGGTGTTTCTCAAAACAATGAAACTCCTGATCCACAAGTGTCAGAAAAATAAATGAAGCCACTTCTCCTCTCAAGGGATTTGATAAGCCACCAAGCTCCAGCAAAGATCCAACATAAAGTACCAGAAAGCATTAACAAACAGCTCCATCTGGCCATCAGCAATCCCCCACAGACTCCAGAAAAATAAAACAAGACCCCATCGCAGTGTCTGCACTTAGAAATAGACCTGAGTGGTCAGATACCATTGCACACAGGCACATCTGGCTTGAACATTCAGTGTTGATGCAGGAGGTAGAAGGTTCTCATCCCCAGAGAACTTCTGGGCAATATATATCTTGTCCTAATAGCTTGATGACTCACACTGTCACTCCCTAAATTGATGGAACGGATCTGAGTTTTAATATGAAATGACTATAGAACCTCGGATAGTAGAGAGAGAACGGATTATTCAATGAACGCTGATGGAGAATTTGGTTAACTATTTAGAAAACAATTAAGTTATATCCTTCTCTAACACTAAATGCAAAAATAAATGTCAGGCTATTTAAAGAATTAAGTGAAAGATTAAAACATAATAAGAGTATTAAATGATGAATATTATGTAGTATTGATGAAGAATATTATGTCAGGGGTCAGCAAACTTTTTTTGTTACGGACTAGATAGCAAATACTTTCAACTTTTCAGGCCATACGGTCTCTGTTGCAACCATTCATGTCAGCTGTTGTAGGAGAAAGTCAGCCATAGACAGCATGTAAACAAATGCGTGTGGCCATGTTTCAATAAAACTTTACTTATGGAAACTGAAATTTTTTTGTCTTTTTTTTGTCTTTTTTCGTGACCGGCAACGGGATCGCAAGCCTCGGTGTTGCTCCCGCGCCTCGCTCAGCCAGTGAGCGGGAACCGGTCTGTATGTGGGATCCAAACCCTCAGACGGGAGCGCCGCCGCGCTTCCCAAGCGGCGCACTATCCAGTGCGCCACCGGGCCGGCCCTGGAAACTGAAATTTTAATTTCACTGATTTTCACATGGCACTGAACAGAATTCTGTTGATTTTTTTAGCCATTTAAAAACTAAGACATTAACTAGTAAAGGTCTCACATAACCACAGTGTACACCTATAAAACCCAGAAGGACGGGAAGTCCCCTGGGCCACCAAGCCAGGAAGCGGGGAGGGCCGGGGGCCTCGGCCATACCCCCGACACCCACAACCAGCCCAGTGCCGACCACCAAGCCGCCACAACAAGTGCCCCAGGCTCCTGAGCTGGGATGGCGGGGAATGAGAGCTTCAGCCACACCCCCCTGACATCTGCACCCAGCCCAGCAATGACCAAGCCACCGCTGGAAGCCCCCTGGTCTCCCCTGCAGGAATGAGGGGGCGACAAAGGCTTTAACCCTACCCCTCTTCCTTTCTCCTTCTCTCCCCCTATTACCTTCCCCTTTCCCCTCTCGCTCTCCCCACCAACTGCTCCTCAACAACATCATAGAATGTAAAAATAATAATATTAATAAATAAACTTTTTTAAAAAAGGCAAATGGTGGTGAGGGGTTAGGGATGGGAAATGGGGGGTGAGCACAGCAATAAAAGAATAGCAGAAGGGAGCCGTATAGTGCTGGAACAGCTGTGTCTTGATAGTGTCGTACTGACAAAGGGTATCTGGGACCTCCTTATACACATTTTTTGTAACTTTCTGTGAATTTACAATTACTTCAAAATAAAAAGTTTAAAAAAATTTTTTTTTAAACAAGAAAAAAAATTCTGAGCTCACAAGCTATACGAAAACAGGAACCTGGCCAGATTTGGCCTTTTGGCCTTTGTTTGCTGATTTCTGATTTAGATAAACAGCATATAAAATCTTACGGTTGGAAAAGGCTTTCTAAACCTCAAACCAAAAGCAGAATCTATAAAGTAGGGACCGGCCTGTGGCTCACTCAGGAGAGTGCGGTGATGCTAACACCAAGGCCACGGGTTTGGATCCCATATAGGGATGAGCATGGTGCTGACAACACCAAGTCAAGGGTTAAGATCCCCTTACCAGTCATCTTTTTTTTTTCTTTTTCCTTTTTGTCTTTTTTCGTGTCCGGCAACGGATCGCAACCCTCAGTGTTGCGCCCGTACTGGACCGGGACCGGCAACGGGATCGCAAACCTCGGTGCCGCGCCCGCATCTCGCTCAGCCAGTGAGCGGGAACTGGTCTGTACGTGGGATCCAAACCCTCGGCGGGAGCGCCGCCGCGCTCCCAAGCGGTGTACTGTAGCAGTGCGCCACCGGGCCGGCCCTACCAGTCATCTTTTAAAGAAAAAAAAAAAAGAATCTATAAAGTAAAAGACTAACAGATTTAACAATTTTTTCTCTCTGTCAAAAAGACACAATTAATAAAAATTAAAGGATAAACAGCAAACTGAGAAAAGGATTTGAACATATATAATAACAGGTTTTTGGCTTTAACATATAAGAGGTTCTGAAAATCAATATAAAAAAAGAGACAGAGCCCAACACAAAAATGAACAAATTATGTAAATATGGCCAATAAACAAGAATTGTTCAACACCAATAGTAAGCAACAAAATGAAAATGAAAACAAGATATCGTTTCTCCCATTAAATTGGCAAAGATTAATAAGATTATCTCTGGCTCCAAAGCCACACTATTTTACTACACCACACCAAAAAGATATTTAGAACAACATCACCACAATAAAATGGCTTTTTCACAGCTGTGTTCAGAGCCAAAAAAGCAAGAAAGGACTTTGCAAACAAGAAGAGAGAATGTGGGCAGGATGACAATACTATGGTTAGGGCACTCTGTGACCGGTCAAACTATCTTAGCTAAAGAGAAAAACGTTGATAATAAAACTGGTATCCCCTTCTTCAATTTTCAGTTGTGCCTAAGTGTCATCGATGCCGATGCAGAGGACAAAGACTCAGAATGCATTACCACATCTATTGTCTGCAATGACCCAAGCGCTTTTCCTCTGTCATCTGTGACTAATGGCAGATGGTAATATTTATACCCCGTCTTACTATGAAAGCCAAGCCCCAGGAAAGCAGACAGTCCTCAAAATCACCCAAGCACAGGACACAAGCGACAGTAAGCCAAATGCTGTGCTGAAGATAGGCATAAGGAACAGTTTTAATTCTATGCACACTAAAGGAGGAGCCTTTGTTACCACACCAAGGGAGAAGACCACATGGAAACCCATTCTTTCCAGGTTTGGGTGCAAAGAAAACAGCTTTTAAGGTGCAAGCAAAAGCTTAGAGATCCCCTTCCAGCTGCCATCAGGAAATCCACACATCAAGTTCCTTCAGGACTATAGAATGATTTCCTTGAGTTGTGCCCAAGCAGGCATTATAACCGTCTTTCTCTCTTTTTTAAATTGTAGTAAAATACATATAACATAACATTTACCATCTTAACCTTTTTTTTTTTTTTTTGTCTTTTTTCGTGACCGGTAAGGGGATCGCAACCCTGGGCTTGGTGTCTCCCGCACTGCGCTCAGCCAGTGAGCGCACCAGCCATCCCCATGTAGGATCCGAACCCGCGGTGGGAGCGTCGCTGCGCTCCCAGCGCCGCACTCTCCCGAGTGCGCCACGGGCTCGGCCCTTAACCATTTTTAAGTATACAGTTTACTAGCGTTAAGTACATTCACATTGCTGTGGAAGTGATCTCCAAAACTCTGTTCACACCCTTCTCTTTTTAACTAAAGGACTTTTTGGCTATGATTGGGTTTGAGCCCACATCCCCAACTCCACCTGCTTCACATACATGTACATGTTTATACACACAGACATGCGCATGTGGCCACACAAACATGCACACCAGTGGGGGCACAACAGCAAATCTCACTGCTTGGGGGAACAGCATGTGCCTCCCCAAGAAGGCAGAAGCAGCAGATCCCCAAAGCCACAGACTAGAAACCACTCTAACAGGGGTCAGCCCCTGCCCCAGGCCATGATCATCCTTGGACACCTACACTGAAGATAAGCATGTGCTGAAAGCTTAGGGGAGTACAGTGACAGCCCTGCCATTGTGTACCACTAGCTGAAAGAGTCCAGGCTTCCTCTCAGAGTTTCCATTTCCTCCTCTGTAAAGTAGGGACAATAGTGTCTGCCTTGCAGAGTATGGAATAAAAGAAAATCTGTGGAATGCTCAGCCAAGCACCTCATGTCAAGTAGCTTCTCCAGCTCTAGCCCACTTCTCCCACTTCCCTCACCTGCCCTTACCCTTCAACACTGAACATAATCCTCTTCTATGTGCTCACTTGAGCTACAAACTGAGAAGGGGTGAAAGAATAAATATCAGAAGCAGAAATGAATGATGGGGAATGAAGAGGGTCCAAGAAAAGATCCCCAACTTCTGTGAAGTTGACGAGGCTTGCTCTTCCCACCAACCCTTTGCACAGCCCATTCATCACCCCTAAGGAGGCACCAAAGCATCCCACTAATACACTTTGGATACAGCACCAGCTGAGGGGCCCTCACAGGCCAGGCCAACCATTCACAGAATCTGAGGGCAGAATGTACCTTTGCTACCTCCCATCTCATGTGCCAGCAGCACCCAATTCCTTGCCTATCCTCAGTCCATCAGCAATTTTTTCAAAAGGCCATGAGCTCTCACACCCCCCACCGTGCTTTGTATGGGGTGTTTCCTCTCCCCAGGAGGCCTTCTTCCTCCTTGTTCACCTAGCTAGTGCCAATTTGTGTTTCAAGACTCAGCTCCAAAGATACTCCCTCTAAGATGCCTTCTTTCTCAACCAGCTTCCCCACCCACTGACACATGCCCAGTCTGGGATCAATAGCTGCCACAATGCTCTCATCACACCCCTGTACCTAGCACTCTCCTAACACTTATCATCTGCACTGTCATTGCTAGTTTATCCACCTGCCTCTACCCCTGAACCATAAGGTATGAGAAAATATGGACTTGGTATTCATTACCTTTCTATCTCCAGCATGGTATCTGTGGCAGCTGGTATTTTTTAAAGGATGACCATCACAGTACCTCCCATCCCACGTGCTTATCTGTAATGTGACCTGGCTGCTTCCCCCATCAAGAGATGGAATCTATCAATCTACCCTTTTAAATCTAGGTGGGCCCTTTGACTGCTTTGACCAAAAGGATATGAAAGAAGTAATACTTGCCAATTCTGGGCACAGCCTTTATAAGGTCCAGCAATTTCCACTTCCTGTCTCTTAGAATGTTCATTCTTGGGACACGCCCTGCAGGTACCCATCCACCAAGCTTTGTGTAGCCCAAGCCACAGGGTGATGTCACATGTAGGCACTCCAGTCAACTGCCAGCCACGAGTGAGTCATCTTGTGCAACTGGCCCAAATAAGCCTTTGGTTGACTCCAGCCCCACCTCAAATCTGACTCCAACTGCATGAAAGACCCCAAGCAAGAACCACATACATGAGGCCTGTCAACCCACAGAACCATAAGAGGTAATAGAAAATTTGTGTTTTAACCTACTTAGTTTTGGGATGGTTTGTTAAGCAGCAGTGCATAACAATATCTGTCTGGTAAATGGAGAAGGGAGGGTGTTAAAAAACAGAAGAACAACTAAGTCAGCTATGATGTGCTACACGGCACACAGCAAACACTCAAATTCATAGCTGCTGCTACTATTTAAATTACGTGGAAGGGGAACAAACTAGGAGAGAGATTGGTTAAAGAGTTCGTTACATCCCTGCCAGGGAAAAGTAATGAGATACACCAAGTCCACAATGATGATGGGCTAAACTCTGACTCCCGTGTCGCTCCAACCTCCAAGGAAATGACAAAAGAAATACAAAAACAAGAATAAACCCATTAAAAAAGCCAGAAAACAGGGATGAATGTCCTCAGTCAATAAGAAATTTTGAGGAATTTCTGGAAGAGATATAACAGGATCAAATTTACAGAAAAATCAAATTAGCCAGAGTTGAGAAACCAAAACCTAAATGGGCCACAGTGAGAAATGCTGGATATGGGAAGAGATGGAATTTTCTACACAGGGTCTGAAAAAAACTCCAAATTTAGAGATGACAGAAATTGGGAAGGTAGGTGGGGGAGAACAAAGGATTGTGGAGTGCTGAGTTGCTAGTGCAACTGAAGAAAGAAAAGAGAAAGGGTATTTTGGGAACTGCTGTGAAATTCTCCACCTGCAGGGTAACTCTTTTCCCATTTACTCAATTGAGAAGGGTCCATCCAGCCTGCTGCGCTGTTACCAGCCACACATCCTGCAGGAAGCCTGCCTAAGAGTAATTCTAAGAATCTAGTGTCTACTCTCTCCCCTCCCCTTACCTCACCTCTCTCCTATCCCAAACACCACAATCAGGGAAAAGGCTGACTACAGAGTCTTTGTGCAGTGCTGTGCACACACATGTACATGTTTATTAACACAAACGCAGACATGAATGTGTGGCTATACAAATATGCACCACAGGGGTGGCACAAAAACAAGTCTTGTTGCTTGAGGGAACAGTATGAACATCTCCAAGAAGGCAGAAGCAACAGATCCCCACAGTTGCACACTAGAAACTCAGTGCACTAGAGTCTAAAGGTGGTCAGCTCCTGCCCTAGGCCAAGATCATCATCTGAACATCACATTCTGAGAAGAGGTCCAAAAACATGATCTCTAGACAAACATAAGTGAGTGTAAATTTAAATTAGATAGAAAAATAGAAATATCGGAATGTAATGAAATGAAAAATACATCCATCTTTTAGAAGATAAAATCAAGAAATTCTCCCAATATACAAAGTGAAAATATAATGCAACAAAATGAGGTGAGAAAAGGTGAAATCCAAAAAGGACAGAATAAAACCCAAATATCCGTAAGTCTTTTCTCCAGAAAAAGAGAATGAAAAATTAAAAGGATGTAGACGAAGGAGTAAAATTGAAAGAGCCCAGTGGGTTTCAAGTAGGAATACCAAAACACACACTCCCCACACCCAAAAACACTAAATAGCAAAAGACTAGTGAAATCTCTAAATTTAAAAAAAGAAAAATCTAGGGATATGTGGAATATTACATAAAATAGAAAAAGAATCACTAGCACAGATTTCTTATCTGGGACTGTAAGTGCTGAACTAATTGAAAAAATGGAATATTATGCAATCATTAAAAAGGAAGGAAGGGGGTGGAGGGAAGAAGAGAGTGAGGTCTTTGTGTACCAACATGAAACAATCTCCAAGAATATGGTTCAGTGTAAAGCAAGGTACAAAACAGTGTGTGAGATATGCTACCATCTTTTTTACAAAAAGATTACACATATGCATTTTCATATTTATGAAATATTTCATAATTACATATATCTCTAGAAAGTTTCCCCAAAAGTTGGTAACATTAGTTGTCTCTAGAGAGGGAAATCTGCTGCCAGGGGAAGGCGGGATGATGGGCCCAAGGCAAAAGAAAGACTTTCACCAGATAAATTTTTGTACCTTCTGAATTTGTGCCAAGTGAATGGCACACACAAATTTAAAGAAAAAAGACAAACCACATAATTGGAGAAAGTACAATACAATATCCAGAATATATAAAGAACTCAATAAGAAAAACAGTCCTGGGCCGGCCCGGTGGCGCACTGGATAATGCGCCGCTTGGGAAGCGCGGCGGCGCTCCCGTCCGAGGGTTCGGATCCCATATACAGACCGGTTCCCGCTCACTGGCTGAGCGAGGCGCGGGGGCAACGCTGAGGCTTGCGATCCCGTTGCCGGTCCCCGGTCCGGTACGGGGGCAACACTGAGGGTTGCGATCCGTTGCCGGACACGGAAAAAAGACAAAAGACCAAAAAAAAAAAAAAAAGAAAGAAAAACAGTCCAATAAAAACAGGCAAAAAGCTGGCTGGTTAGCTCTGTCAGTCCAGGGTTCGATTCCTGTACCAGCCAGCCAAAAAAAAAAGCATTGGTAAAAGATTTGAACTGATACTTCAAAAATGATGTACAAATGGACAATTAGCATGTGAAAAGAGGCTCAGCACTATTAGTAATGACGTAAACACAAGTTAAAACTGCTACACACCCACTAGAATGGCTAGAACTAAAAAAGTTGACAATACCATCTCTTGGCAAGAATGTGGATCTACTGAACTCTACTCTACGCTGCAACTCTACTCTAAGGTATTTAGCCAAGAGAAATGAAACACATCAACCAAGATTTGTACATGAATGTTTACAGCAGCTTTATTTGTGTCTTTCTAGGAATTTGTCCATTCTGCCTATATTATATAATTTATTGCCATAGAATTGTTCACAGTAGTTCTTCATAATCCTTTTTTCTTTTTTGCCTGTAAGGTCATTAGTGATGTGCGCTCTCATTTCTGATTTTAGTAATTTGCATCTTCTCTATTTTTACCTTGATCAATTAGGTAAAGGTCTGTCAATTTTGTTGATGTTTTTCAAAGAACCAAATTTGGGCTTCATTGTTTTTCTCTATCATTGCTTTTCTCTATTGTTTTTCTACTCTCTATTCCACTAATTTCCACTCTAATCTTTATTTCCTTCTTTCTGCTTGCTTAAGATTCAGTTTGCTCTTGTTTTTCCAGTGTAGCAGCTTAATTTGTAATAGCCCCAAATTAGAAACAACTTAAATGCCCATCAGCAGGTAAATGGATAAACAAATTGTGGTATATACACTCAACAGAAGACTACAAGTAATAAAAAATAATAATAATATAAAAGAACTACTACAGATACAGCAACAAAGTGGATAAAGATTATTATGTTGAATGAAAGAAATCAGACAAAAAAGTATATATTTTACTATTCCAGTTACACAAAATCCTAAAAAGTGCAAACTACATATAGTGACAGAAAGCAGATCAGTGGTTGCCTTAGGCCCAAGACTGAAAAAGGGATGAACTAGAGAGGGACATGGGAAAACTTTTATGGGTGATGATCTTAATCGTGATAGTGGTTTCACAGATATATATATATACAACTGTCAAAATTCATTGAATCACATGCTTAAATGATGCAGTTATTTTATACAAATTGTATGCCAAGAAGTTGATTTTTTTTTAATGCTTTAACCTTCTTAAAATTTTTTAAAGTAAAAAAGAAGAGAATAGAGCCATCTCTATATATGTCTTAAGTGGAAAACTCAGCCAAAGTACCATTCAGATAAGAAAAGAATAACATGTACCACCCAAGTGCTGTTATGTAATATATACCATCCAGGGTTTATTTTTTTTTCCTTACTCACAGACATAATGCAGCACACTAAACAATAAATCAGAATAAAGCTTTGTTCAAAAGAAAAGATACTAGTTTAAAGGAAAGCTGATGTTACTGTGAAGTTTGAGGCAACAGTTAAGAAAATGTATTCATAAAACAGAAGGGACATTAATTTTTAAAAAAAGATTATTTACAATCATAACTCAAATTCAGGATGATAGCAATAAAACCTAGAAGGGGAAGTAAAAGAGAGCCCAGAGGTCTCTCCTTGTTCTGGAGAAAGTTACAGATACTAATTAAATCTACCTATGGTAGAAAAATATAATTAAAACATTAGTCAAATAGGAAACAGAACTTGGCGAAAAACTAAATTGAACAAAGCAAACTTAATCAATCAAACCAAAGTCAAGAAATGGAGAAAAGGAAGAAAAAAATGGAAGTATAACAAACAGAAAATGAATAAATCAAAAATTCCATATAAAACATTAGCAAACTGAACTCAAGAAGGATTTATCCCAAGTATAAATGTAAGCATAGTTCAGTATTAAGAAATGAATTATACTAAAAGGTTAATGCACAAAAATCAAATTATCATACCCACAGATGCTAAGGAATTTTATGAAATCCATTCCATTCCTTCCTGAGTTTTAAAATAAATTAGTAAATTAAAAATAAAATAAAATAAATTAGTAAGCTATGAATAGAAAAAAATTTTTTTCTTAACCTGACAAGAAACCAACAGCAACATTATAAGAGAAAACACTCTTTTATCTTTTCCTTTAACAAGAAACAAGATAAGAATGCTCTATTTTATTTAAGAATTTCCATAGGTCCGGTCCAATGCAACGAAATGAAGGGGAAAATTTAAGGAAGCATTAAGAGTTGCTTATATGATTCCCTTGGATTTTCCAAGTAGACAATGAACTGAAAAATGATTCAAAATGTGTCAGGAATTTAGTTAGGTGGCTAGATGGAACATAAAGTACAAAAATCAATAGCTTTCCTACATACTGGCAATAAGCAATGAGAAATTGCAAGAGCAATCATTTCAGTTTCAGACCTTTATCTTTTAATCTTGGGGTAGAAGAAGAGAAACAGGAACCTGAAAAGCCATAAAATGCAACGGACTGTCCAAAGGGGATTTGGTTAGAAGCACTTAGCACAGTGCCCAGCACTTGATAAATATTTGATGAATAAATGAATGGAGTATGAACTTCCTGATTAAGTCTAGTTTCTCTCTATTTCCTTTGGGAGGAAATTCTGTTTTCTTGCCAGTTGAAATAAACCTTTCTTCTCAAGGTATATAGCTCACATATCAGAAAGATTCCTCTTTTGCTTTTCAGCATTATCACGTTGAATGAGCCAAGGTAATTTACTCTTACTGAAACATGATGCAAATAAAATAAAGTAGAGGAAATGAAAACGTCTACCTTAATCAGATCATGGTAATAATTGGATCAATGGTAATGTAAATAAAATATAATTATGAATATTTATTGCAGGCTGTTTATTTGTTAAGACTATCTACAAATGAAGTCATACTTTATAGTAAATGAATCCTGACTCAGGATTTTATTCCCCTCAATTTATGTACTCGTTCTGCAGAATTGGGTCTGTTTCTTCTTCCCTTTATGCATTCAGTTTTATAATAATCCTTTACTATAAAACCTTGCTGTTCTACAAAGCATTTTTCCTTTCTTTTCTTCTACCTTTTACTTTCTCACTGTTTAAGGTACCCCATACACTGCAAGATGCACCTATCCCTATCAGTACCTATCAAAAATAGGCCAAGAATCGTCTCTGTAGTCACCTAAAATACATTGTTCATATAATTTATAAGAATCAGTTATAACAGCTTTTGGACCCTATTATACATAATCTCATTGAGTTATCAGAACAACCTTATAAGGTTTTTATTATTTATGCATATAGTATTATTATCCCCATTTTATTAATGGGACAACAGCGGCTCAGAGGAGGTAAGTGACTTGCCAGCCAGTAAGTGGATTATATGAGGACCTTGGCTGATTCTAAAAGATTCATTTTTTCTGCTCAGCTGCAACTGTCTCACACCTACACTGCTGTAACTAATCTCTCTCATGTAACAGTTCTAAACTTCTTTACACAGTATACTTCCTTGCTTTGGAACCAGAGGTACAAATACACTTTATTCATTCAGTTGCTGGCAATGTTGTTTCTCACAATTAATATATTCTCTTTACACATTTACAGAACATCACAGACCTATAGACAGATGAAGTTTCCTTGACTCATAAATAAATCAACAGCAAGACTTTTCTAGCAGTCTCCTTATAATTTAAACACGAAGAAATGGAAAATGTGTTTTGGTTTATATTAGATTAAGGAGCAAACACACCAAAGTCAACACTTGAAAGCACACTCACCTATGTGATACCAAAACAAGTTTATATGAGATGCAAACATTGCTTCTACAATTTATAATCTTGGAACACTGCAATATGTCTTTAATAAATGTTACCCTTTCTACTCATACTCAGCCTTGGATGATTCTTTCAGACAGCAAGTCTAAGAGTATAAGAATGATTTGATTAACAAAACAAAAACAGTGGCTACCTTGCTCTTCAGAGTCAAGCCATTTTGCTCAAACCATGGCACTTGAGACATGCGTAGAAATCCGCAGGTGCAACTGTTAGCATCACAGCCCCGAACTTGGATCTCATTCCATCCAAAAGTCTAAACAATATCTACTCTGTAATACTATCTATATAAGATACCTTCTAGGTTACTCAAAAAGCCTCAAGAATGCCTAATATAATGTGCCAGGCCTCCCAGCACACATGGAGAGGAGAGTTTGGTTACAGCAAGAGTCAAGGCAAAAATTGCACCATCTTACAAAGAGATGTCAGTCCAATTGTTGTCTAACCACCTCACAGAAACACTTCTTCCACCTCCCCTGTTGAAAACTTGGCCATCTCTCTCTCTGGGGAGAAGCTGCAATGAAGCCCAGATTCACTAGAGTCAGGATTGCTATGAGGGAAACTACAGGAAAAGAGCGAATGTCACCCAGATGAAAACATCTCCTCTTTCATGGAGATAAGGCAAGGTCCAAGGAGGTCTTCAGCCAGGAAGGGCAGAGGAAGTACCATGAGATGAGGGTCCAATGAAGTCTGGACAACTGTGAAACAATGGAAGGTTTTGCCCCTCCTCATGACTTGGACCAGGAAAGGAAAGAATTTCTCGACTCAGGACAAAAAGCTAGCCCGCAAAATTGACCATAGGTAGGAGAAAGGTTAAAATTCACCATAAGCCAATATTTACCCATATTTACCCATATTTGATCAGAACAGATTAAACACTACCAGAAGAGCACTGTCTCTTTTATCCCGTTAGTTACAGCTTAGCCCTATCTCTTTTGGGTTCTGAGCAGTTATGACTCAGTTTCTGAGCAGGGACAACATACACACCCACCCAACAGGACTATCAATGACAAAACTCCCCCTTTTTTTTTTTTCCTGAAACGTGATCACGGTTAGTCAGGGGTTGATTAGTCTCGGTTTTCCTTTTTAATCAATATCAACCTTATTAACCAAATTAGGAAGAGAGGGAGGATTGACTCTTTCTCCCTAATTTGGTTAAATATCCTCCAGAGGAGAAAGATTGCGTCTCAAAGGGTCAGAAAATGACCCTTCTGAGAGGCAAAACTGCATCCTTCCAAGGCTAGTATACACATCTACACATAAATTCTTCCACATACATACAAATGACAGTAGACTATTCATAGTTTGTACTTCTTTTTTACTTAATGTATTTTGCCATTGTTACATTATCAGTATATACAGGGCTGCCTTATTCTTTTTAATACTGCATTTCAAAAACTACCAAAATTTACAAAATTAGCTCTCTACTAATGACCATTCAGGCTCTTTCTTACCTTTTGCTATTAAAAATGGCAAATATCGGGGCTGGCCTGTGGCTCACTTGGGAGAGTGTGGTGCTGATAACACCAAGGCCACGGGTTCGGATCCCTATATAGGGATGGCCGGTTAGCTCACTTGGGAGAGTGTGGTGCTGATAACACCAAGGCCACGGGTTCGGATCCCTATATAGGGATGGCCGGTTAGCTCACTTGGGAGAGTGTGGTGCTGATAACACCAAGGCCACGGGTTCGGATCCCTATATAGGGATGGCCGGTTAGCTCACTTGGGAGAGTGTAGTGCTGACAACACCAAGTCAAGGGTTAAGATCCCCTTACTTGCCATCTTTTATTTAAAAAAAAAAAAAGCAAATACCCTTTGACATACAATATTAAACGCATTTATTGAGTCAAACATTTGTGTACCTACCCCATCCTAGGTTGTGTTCATACACTGAAATTACAGCAATGAGCAAACCAGATAAAGCCCCTGCCCTCAAGGAGTTTACAGTACAGTGTCGGAGACAGACAGTAAACAAAACACCTATGTCTGGTGGTGCAAGTGCTAAGAAGCAAAGTAAAGCAGGGTAAAGAGGGAGAGTAAATAAAAGGAGGGGCTACTACTAGTTTATATAGGGTGGTTTGGGGAGACCTGTATGATGACATTTATTTACTTATTTTTAATTGACATACAATGATTATACATATTTATGGGATCCAGTGTGATTTTTCAGTACATATACTTGTAATGATCAAATCGGGGTAATCAGCATATCCATCACCTCAAAACATTTATTGTTTCTTTATGTTGGGAACATTCAAAATCCTCTCTTCTAGCTATTTGAAAATATACAATAAATTGTTGTTAACTACAATCACTTTACAGTGCTATAAAGCACTAGAACTTATCCCTCCCATCTAGCTGTAATTTTGTATCCATTAACCAGCCTCTCCCTATCCCCCCCTCCTCACTACCCTTCCCAGCCTCTAGTAAACACTATTCTTCTCTCTGCTTCTATAAGTTCAACTTTCTTAATTTCCACATGAGTGAGAACATGCGGTATTTCTCTTTCTGTTCCTGGCAATTTATTTCGCTTAACAAAATGTCCTCCAGGCTCATCCATGTTGCCGAGAATGACAGGATTTTATTCTTTCTTACGGCTGAATAGTATTATTCCATTGTATATACGTACCACATTTTGTGTACCCATTCATCTGTTGATGGACACTTAGGTTGATTCAGTATCTTTGCCATTGTGAATAGCGCTGCAATAAACATGGGAGTGCAGGTGTCTCTTCAACATACTGATTTTCTTTCCTTTCAATGTATGAAGCAATGAAGGTACTCAGAAGAGCCCATGGGGATAGTCACCTGACCACTGAGCACACAGTGGGTGCTAACTAGCTGCAGCTGTGACAGGGTTATGGTATGGGGGTCTCCGGCCCTTCTGGGGCTTGTCCCAGTGAGGCTCTCCCGGTGGCATCGGGGAATGTACATGGAGGAGTCACATGTGGCTATTCGCTCCTATCTTCAAACCTGGAGACTTTGTTCTTTCCAGAGGCCTGGAGTGTTGCTTCTGGGCCCTGCTCTTCCTAAGGATGATGGCCAGAGCCTGAGTTCCTCACTGCATGCAGTGTCTTTCTGCCCTGGCTCTGCCACTGCCAGGATCCTGATGTTTTTCTTTGCTCCTGAACATGACCCCACTCATGCCGGGTGGTTGAGCACCCAGAGGGCAGCTCCTCAGGGGTCCTCGGGGAGCCAGGACTATGCTGGCGCTCCTCCACCCTGCTGGGGAGCCTCCCATGTTGCAGTCCCCAGGCTCTGCTCCCCTAGGTTCCAGGAGAGCCCCAGCGATTGCAGGGTGCACCCAAGTGCCCCTGTCCCTGGGAGTCTGGACTCCTCACCCATCCTCCTCTGGTGGTTCTGAAGCCTGCTGGGATGAGGGAGGGCATGGGCCAGCCTTGGGGGTGTATTACAATCCTATGGGGACTGTAACAAATTCCACAAATGTGGTGGCTTAAAACAACACATGTTCTCTTACACTCGTACACCCAGTAGTGGGATTGCTGGATCATGTGGTAGTTCTGTTTTTCATTTTTTGAGGAAACTCCATACTGTTTTCCATAATGGCTGTATTAATTTACATTCCCACCAACAGTGTATAAGAGTTCTGTTTTCTCCACATCCTCATCAGCATTTATCTTTTTGTCTTTTTGAGAACAGCCATTCTAACTGGGATAAGATGATATCTCATTGTGGTTTTGATTTGCATTTCCCTGATTAGTAATGTTGAGCATTTTTTCACATATTTTTTGGCTATTTTTGTGTCTTCTTGAGGTGACATTTAGAGGCCCAGAAAAAAAACAAACAAACAAGCCCTGATGCTACCTGGGAAAAGAACACTCCAGTAGAGGGAACAGTGAATTCAAAAGCCTGAGGCAAGGGAGTGAGCAGGGGAGAAAGTAGTGAATGAGGGACAGAGAAGCAGCTGAGAAGCAGCCAGGGGCTTGATTACATGTGGCCTTGGAGGTCATGGGGGGCTCAAGGGCACTGTTTGAGAACTGAAAAGTCTCTGGGTGCTTTTAAGCAAAGTCAAAGAAAGACATGATGTTTCTTATAGGATCCTATATAGGGATGGCCGGTGTGCTCACTGGCTGAGCGCGGTGCGGCTGGTCTCAAAAAAAGGACAAATAAATAAATAAATAAATAAAATAAACCTGGAGTGTGTAGATAGATGATATTTATAACCTTTATAGCCACGAAGCTGAATGAGATTGCTTAGGGACACCATGCAGGTGAAGAGAGGCCATGTCAGGATTGAGTCGTGGAACATTCCAATATTTAGACGTAGGAAGGAGGAACCAGCAAAGGAGACTGAGAAGGAACAGTCAGGTAGGTACAAAAGGAACCAAAAGTGAACAGTATCCCAGAAGCAAGTGAAGGATCAACTCCTCCTGTCTGTGCCAGGGTGGCACATGGTCCCCACCAAGCAACAGAGATGCCCTGGCTGTGCCCTCAGGATGACTGTGTGGGAGACAGCTGCACCCACAGTGGTGGAGAACCTTGACATCAAGCTCTCTAGGAAGTGGACATTTCCCTGCAGGATGCAGTGAAGGAGAAGTATGCCAAGTACCTGTCCCACAGCTCAGGGTGCTATGTGGCAAGCACTTCTGCAAGTGAAGGAAGGATCAGAAGGCAGAGATGACCTCAGTGTAGACGTCTTTAGTGATGTTAACAAATGGTGGAAAGGAAAACCTTTCCCCTTCATGTGCTAGTTTATCTGTACAATAGATACAAACGGAAAAGGAATTGTTGAATCAAAGGAAATACATATTTGTAATTTTGATAGACATTGCCAAATTGCCTCAATAGGTGTTTGTACCTTCAGTCATATACGACACCTACTGGGCAAGGCCGAATGAAAGGAGCTGAAGGCATGCTTGTCTGATGGTGAATTCCCTCTGGGTAAATCATAGCATTCTCCTAAGACAACTTATCTCAACCTTGGCTGTCCATTAGAATTATCTGGAGAAACTTTAAAAAAAAAAAAATACTGGGCCGAGCCCGTGGCGCACTCAGGAGAGTGCGGCGCTGGTAGCGCAGCAGCGCTCCGGCCGTGGGTTCGGATCCTATATAGGGATGACCGGTGCGCTCACAGCGCTCACTGGCTGAGCATAGTGCGGCCGGTCTCAAAAAGGACAAAAAAAAAAAAAAAAAATATTGGTCCGTAGGCCATCCTATTAGATCCAACTTTCTGGAGGTGGGGTCCAGGCATCAGTATCGTCTAAGAGGTCCCCGGGTAATCTGAATGCTTAGCCAAGACTAATAACCTTGTTCTAAGACAGTATTAGTAGGGGCTGGCTGGTTAGCTCAGTTGGTTAGAACACAGCCTATAGCCCCAAAGTCATGGAATCAGATCCCCACACTGGCCAGATGCCAAAAAAAAAAGTGTTTCTCAATTCATAATGTGCATGCAAATCACCTGGAGATCATGTCAAAATGCAGATTCAGATTCTGTAGGTTTGGAAGTAGGCCTGAGATCCTGCATTTCCAAAGAGCTCCCAAGTGATGTCAATGCCACTGGTCCATGGACCATACTTTGAGTAGCAAGGTTCTAAGGCAATAAGAGACAGCAGCTGGAGACATACAGAGAGAAGACAAGCTTAGCAAAGGTGGGCAAGCAAGAATTCACATGATATGCCAGTCAGCTCCTGAGGAAAATCATTTGGCAGAGACATAACTTCCTAGGAGGGGACCAGAGAGATAGATAGGTACCTGATCCCAGAAGGCCAGGCTAAGGACTCCAACCATTATTGTGTAAGCAATGGGGAGGCACTGCAGATCTCCAAAGATGGGAATGACACATACAAGGCAGTATTTGAAGAAGGTGGATTCTAGCTACAGCATTCAGAATAGATTGGACAGGAGATGGGGATTGAATGAAAGCAGGAAAATCAGTTAGACAATTATACATTTTGATTAGGATATTGACAGTGACAACACAAATGAAGAGAGACATGAAAGAACAGTGATGATTAGGCAGGAATGGAATACTTAGGAGGAGAGGGGAAGAGAGGTATGGTTTTAAATACTCTCACCACTGAGTGATTACAGAAACACTTGGAAAGATGTGTTTGAAGCTACAAATGAAGATGTGAGAATCCTGAGCCCTGTGGTCGTAAGTAGTAAAGCCCATCCAGAGAGGATATGTAAGGAACTAGCAAACGGCCAGAACCATGGCTGGGTAGACCCACAGAGCTTAGAAGGAAAACAGGAGGGTACAGAGATGCAGGGGCAGACCACGGGAGGACCAAGGAAGCTAAGAACCAATTCATTCAGCAAATAGTCATCAAGTATCTACTATGTGCCAGGCACTGGGCTGGGAAAACACCCATGAACAAAATAGACCCTGAGAGAAAAGACAGACAGTAAGGAAAAAATTGAGGGGAGGCTGGTTCATGATGTCAGTCAAGGAAAATCTGGAGATCTGGAAACCTGGGTCCTAACCCCACCTCTGCCACAAACCAGCTGAGTGACCCTGGTTTGACAAATCCTTCTCTGTCTGGGTCACAGTTTCCTCAACTGAAAAAACAGGGGTTTGGAGAGGATGACCTGCAAGGCCTGGGATTCTACAGCAGAAAAACAGCTATTGGATCTCTCCAAGCAATGAGTGGTGGGGGCAGGACTGGACAACAGGGACGTGATGTTGAGGCAAGAGGAGACAGATGGTGAGGCAGATGGAAGTCGTGCCCAGACACTGCTCATCCCAGGAGCCTGGCAGTGATCGGGAGAGTGAGCAGGCAGAGGCAGAGAGCCTCAGAAAACTCCTCTAATGAGGGGAGTGGTGTGGTGTGCAGGGAAAGGCCAAAAAGCTGGAAACTGAGAGAAGGGAAGAGGCGCAGGCTAAGATATGGTAGAGGTTAGCCTGAAGACTAATGCTCTGCATAAGAAATGCAACATAGTCAGCACAGTGCCAGTTCTGTGGACTAGTGGTGGTTAAGAGAGAGGGCCCTGAAGTCAGACATACTCAAGTTCAAATCCCAGCCTCCCTCTCTTCTAGCTCGGTGACCTTGGACAGGTTACTTGACCTTGAACAGGTTACTTAACCTCTCAAAGCCTATTTCCCCAGCTGTCAAAAAGGAATGAGACAGTAACTACAGCATAGCGTAGTACACTGAAATAATGCAACAAAGCTCCTACCCAAAGTAAGGGCTCCACAACTGCGAGCAATGATTACAAACACACACTACTATTACGTCTGGGAGAGGGTGAGTCTAACTGAGGGAGCATATGCTGGATAGCCTCAATGCAGAAGAGACAAGAACAAAGGGGAAAGAGAGGAGAAAGTAACAGATAAGGAAATGAAAAGTAGTCCCAAGCATAGTTAAACCTAGAGGCTGGGAGCAGGGGAAACCACATTCCCTGTTTGTAAATTTTTCTAAAAACAGGGAATGCTATAGAGGGATGTTGTTGGCAGAGGATGGAGAAGTCCAGACAAGCTCCACAGTCACGCAGGACTGCAAAAGCAAGTCCTGGGAATCCTAACTCACATGCAAATATACTCCGAGAATGGGAACAGGCCTGACCTAGAATCCCAGCCTGGATAAGTGGTGATTTTAATAGGATCTGGAACCAGTAGCACCAAATAGACTCAGGGCCAGCTTCATGAGTGTGTGATCTGTGCAGTCACATGGCACCCTGTGCTCAGAAGGGTCCCACACTGGGTTTAATGCTCTAGGGTCACCATCTTGACATTCTTCATTTTTTTTTTATATAAAGATGACCAGTAAGGGGATCCCAACCCTTAACTTGGTGTTGTCAGCACCACGCTCTCCCAAGTGAGCCAACCAGCCATCCCTATATAACGATCCGAACCCGCGGCCCTGGTGTCATCAGCACCACACTCTCCCCAGTGAGCCACGGGCCGGCCATCTTAATAATTTTTTAACTGGGGGACAAACATTTGAATTTTGCACTGGGCTCCAGAAACTATGTAGCCAATCTTGAATACACTGATAAAGAATACTCATTGGATTATTATATACCTAAAATCTAAGGGCTGAAAAATGCTACCAATTTCCCATTAACATCAGACCAGAAAACAATTACTCAAATTCTCACTGAAATCCCCACATTGACCATTAATTTAAAAGACAAAATGCAGTTGTTACCTATGACAGGTAATCCAAGGCCTCCTTCAAACATGCTTCACCCTAGAATTTCTCTAACTCGAAAAAAAAAAAAAAAAAATCACCCTGATCACCCTCCTGGCATTCTGTATATACACCTATCATTATGTTAAACTGCCATTATTCACATGACAGAAGAATTTGCCTTCCTTTCTGGACACTGAGTGCCTAAGGTCAACATGCTACGTATCCCCCGGTGGGGCACATGATAGCCCATACAAATCCTTGAGGAACAAACTAGAATTCCAAATGCCCTTCACAATTGCTGATGCAAGTCATGAAATAAACAAGGTTTGCTTGGATGGACAGTGTAGAGAAAGGCTGCTATATTACATTTTTGCAGCATAGGTGCTGATGCCAGCAGGATGACAAAACCTGTTCATTAGAACATACCTTTGCCCTAATTTAACAGTCCTACAAAACGTCTGGGCTTCCATTTTTGTGATAAAACAGCTATTTCACAACCACATTTATTCAAATTACAGTAAGATACTGCTTACTCAGGATGTCAGAGACCTAACCTGTGCCAAGCCAATGTCATTTCCTGAATTAGATATCTTAACTCCCAAGGAACATAATGCTTTACACAGTGTTTGAGTGTCTTCTGTTTAAGGCACTTGTAGTGGATTGAATTATGTCCCCCCCAAAACTCATTGAAGCTTGAATTGTGTCCCCAAGTTTCATATATTAAAAGCTTAATCCCTACTGTGACTGTTAATAGGGTGGGAAATCCTATTATGGTAACTGAAAGGTGGAGCCTTGAAGAGGTGATTGGATTGTATGACTGTGCAGTAGTAAAGGGATTAAAAATGGTGGTCAGGGGCGTGGTTCTGAGGGCTTTCAAAGAAGAGGAGAGTCTTTCTCTATCTCTCTCTCTGTCTGCTTCCATCATCTTGCAATGTGAGACCCCTGGGTCACTGTCACCACCACCAGATGAACTTTGGACTTCCCAGCCTCAGAACCTGTAAGCAATAAATTTCATTTTCTTTATAAATTACCCAGTTCCATGTATTTTGTTATAAGCAACAAAAACAGACTAATACAGCACTCAAACACTGGTAGAACGAATTCACCCTGCCACTTCAAGTATTAACATAATATGGTGTATCAATTTGGGTAAGAAATCAATGGCTTCATTTGGGAAAGGACTTTTCAACAAATGGTGTTGGGATATCCACATGCAAAAGAATGAAGCCAGCTGGCCCGGTGGCGCACTGCTACAGTGCACCGCTTGGGAGCGTGGTGGCGCTCCCACCGAGGGTTCGGATCCCACATACAGACCGGTTCCCGCTCACTGGCTGAGCGAGGTGTGGGAGCAACACCGAGGGTTGCGATCCTGTTGCCGGTCCCGGTCCGGTACGGGCGTGACACTGAGGGTTGCGATCCGTTGCCGGACACGAAAAAAGACAAAAAGGAAAAAAAAAAAAAAAAGAATGGCTATATTTTGAGCCGGCCCGTGGCTCACTCGGGAGAGTGCGGTGCTAATAACACCAAGGCCCCGGGTTCGCATCCCACATAGGGATGGCCGGTTCGCTCACTGGCTGAGCGTGGTGCTGACAACACCAAGTCAAGGGTTAAGATCCCCTTACCGGTCATCTTTAAAAAAAAAAAGAATGAAGCCACACTCTCATCTTATGTCATACACAAAAACTGTCAGAACAGATTAACGACCTAACATCAGACGCAAAACTATAAAACTCCTAGTAGAAAACAGAGGAGAAAAGTTTCATCACATTGAACTTGGTAGTGATTTATTGGATAAGACACCAAAAGCACAGGCAACAAAAGCAAAAATAAATAAACCTAAAACTTTTTGTGCAAAGGATGCAATCAACAGAGTAAAAAAGCAACCTGTGGAATGGGAGAAAATATTTGCAGACCATATATATGTAAAGGGGTTAAAATCCAGAACATATAAACAATTCCTGTAACTCAAGAACAAAAGAAAAAAATCAAATAACCTGATTTAAAAATGGGCAAAGGGCCGGCCCGTGGCTCACTCGGGAGAGTGCGGTGCTAATAACACCAAGGCCCCGGGTTCGCATCCCACATAGGGATGGCCGGTTCGCTCACTGGCTGAGCGTGGTGCTGACAACACCAAGTCAAGGGTTAAGATCCCCTTACCGGTCATCTTTTAAAAAAAAAAAATAAATAAATAAATTTTAAAAAATGAAAATGGGCAAAGGACTTAAATAGACATTTCTCCAAAGAAGATATACAGATGGCCAACAAGCATATGAAAAGATACCGAACATCATCATTGAAATGCAAATCAAAACCACATGAGATATAACCTCACATATTTAAGGTATATATCCAAACCTCACACATTTTAGGTATCTATACAAAAGAATTGAAACAGGGTCTCAAAGAGATATTTGCAAACTCATATTCATTGCAGCATTTTTTCACAATAGCCAAGAGGCAAAAGCAAATGTCTATCAAATGAATCGATAAAGAAAATGTGGTAAATACACACAATGGAATATTATTCAGCATTTAAAAAGAAGGAAATCCTGTCACATGCTACAACATGGATGAGCTTTGAGAACATTATGGTAAGTGAAATAAGCCAGTCACAAAAAGACAAATATTATATGATTCCACTTACTTGAGGTATCTAAAGTAGTCAAATTCATAAAAACAGAAAACAGAATGGTAGTTACCAGAGGTTGCAGGGAGAGGGAAATAGGGAGTTGTCATTTAATGGGTATAGAGTTTCAGTTTTGCAAGATGAAAGAATTCTGGAGATCTGTTGCACAATGTTAATATATTTAACACTACTGAACTGTACACTTTAAAAACGGTTAAAATGGTAAAAAAAAAAAAAATGTGGGGGTACTTAAAACCATCTTGTCGTACATTCATATCTAAAATTACCATTAACCTCAAATGTCAAAATTACTGTAGAAAATTAAATAAATTATATTCAATGTCTTTCCCCAAAAAACAGTACATATGCCTTGGAAACAACCCAATGTCCATCAGCTTATGAATGAATAAACAAAAAGGTGGTATGTCCTTAAAATGGAATATTACTCATCCATAAAAAGGAATAAAGTAATGCTGGGGATGGGGGAAAAGGGGAGATATTGGTAAAAGGGTACGAAATTTCCGTTATAAGATGAATAAGTTCTGGAGACCTAATGCATACCATGGTGACTATAATTAATAATAATGTATTTTATACTTGAAATTTACTAATAGAGTGCGAAGGGTCTTCAAAAAGTTCATAGAAAGATCCGTATTATCTCTTAATTCCATTTTTCCACAAACTTTTTGAAGTACCCTCACAGATCTCAAGTGTTCTCACCAGACAAAAAAAAGTAACTATGTGACATGATGTATATGTGAATTAGCTTGATTGTGGTAATCATGTCACAATATGTAAGTATATCAAAACATCACATTGTAGACCTTAAACAGCTTTTATTTGTCAATCATACTACAATAAAGCTGGCGAGGGGGAGGGAGAAGAATGAAGTACTGATACATACAACATGGATAAATCTTTAAAACATTACATCAAGTGAAAGAAACCAGACACAAAAGGCTATATATTTTTTTATTCCATTTAAATAAAATATCCAGAAGAGACAAAGCAGACTTGTGGTTGGCAGGGGTTGGGAGTAGGGGAAATGGACAGTGTCTGCTACTGGATACAGGGTGTCTTTTTCAGGTGATGAAAACATTCTGGAATTAGACAGTGGTAATGGTTGTACAATCTCATGAATATACCAAAAACTACTAAATTGCGTGCTTTTTTAAACTATGTGCTTTTAAAAGGTGAATTTTATGGTAGGTAAATCATATTCCAATTTTTTTTAAAAAGCATATATGGGCTGACCAGTTAGCTCAGTTGCTTAGAGCACTGTATTGATAACACCACGGTCTAGGGTTCAGATCCTCATACTAGCCAGCTGCCAAAAAAAAAAAAAAAAGCACATATGCTTTAGAAAACATACAGTTTAATTTTTGACCTGCTTCTCTTCAAAGTCTTGTTTTATTCCTGCCATCATTCAGCCAATCACTAAAGCCAGTGACCACAATCTCCACCGTAGTGATCTTTTACTGTTTGTCCAGCATACTTTGTGGCTGCTTCTGGGACCCTGCAGCTGGAATAAGGACTGCCCTACTCTTTCGGACCCCTCCCCAGTCATAGTTTATTGGCCCAGGTTAAGCTCCTGGGCCAAACTGGGCCTATCACAGTACTTTACTCTCATGGCCTGGCTGATTCGCCTAAGGACGGGCATGTGACCCAAGTCAGGTCTCCCTGACATCTTTCCCTGGGAAAATAAATCCACTCCCTTTCTGGAGGCAGAGCTGTGAAATGTGAGGGATGCGAGCTGCCAGTTGCCACATTTCCCCCACATGGATGAAGCTGGTTTGAGAGAAGGAAACTGACCCACAGTAGCATTTAGACCTCTTGTGCCAGTTCACTCCTGTCTTAAAGTGAGCCTGTCAATAGGTTCGCCTTTTTGCTTAAGTTAATGCCAGCTGGATATCTATCATTTGCAAACAAAACTCCTGACCAGTACACTCCCTGAACCCAGTGAGTCAGCCCTACTGAAACCTCCCCCAATCTTCTGCTGCAACAGCCTTCTCCCCTTTCCTTCCTTGTCTCATATCTCTGCTCCTTTAACCACTGGAAGTTAACTCCTTTCTCAAGGTCTGCTTCTAAAGCAATAAAAACACCTAGCATTGTCATAGTATGTACTATGTCCCAGGCACTAATCTAAACATTCACTAAAGCTTCAGAACATCCCTGTAAAATAATCTAAAATTTGGACGGGGGAAAAGGAAGCTAAGAAACTTGCCCAAGGCCACAGAGCTAGTAAACACAGTCAGCATTTTTCACATTCTATTGCAGCCATCTGTTGATGTGTTTCTCTTCTTCACTGGACCAAGAACCTCTCAAGGGAAAGACCTTCCCCCCACCCCCATCTTTTTCTACATCTCCAGCATCTAGCACAGAGCCAGGTGTGTAGCAGATGCTCAAGAGACAGGGGTTTTGAAAAGTGCCCAAACTCCGCTACCCAAACATACTGGGTGCTCTTCTTGACTCTGTGCCTTTTCCCAAACAGGAGCCCTGAAACACCTTTTACAAATTTCCCTCCTCACCCACTACGCACATGCAAAAATTCACACAAATGACAATAATTCCTGATCCCCGATCTGAAAGACAAAAATAAAGAAATCTGTGGGGCAAGGATGTGAGACAACATATGAGCCCCCTACTATCTAGTAAACATGCATGAATAAATGCTCTTCGGCCAAGAGGTTGTTTACGTACTTAGTTTACTTTGAGAAGCTTTTGTTTCCCATGGAACACCTGCCTTCTTCCCTGTAACCTCCACTGACACTCAATTCTCAAACTGCCATGACATCCTGACTTCCATTTGATTGTCAGTATTCACTTTGCCTAAATTCTGACCTCAACCTCTGCATCTTCCACTTTCCTTTCTATTTGGTTCTGTTGGCACTAGAGTTTCCCAGAGGCATCATTCCTTTGAGCCTTGAAGTTTGCACAGGCTTTCAACAGCGGGCTTCAGACAGTCTTTGTCCTGAACTCCTGACCTAAAACTGCATCCCAGTTCATCTTTACACTTCACTTGAACTTTTGTTTCCTAATCTGTGTCCCCCTCTCGATTAGGGCACCATTCGGCGCCAGTTTCCTGGACCAGAAAACCAGTCCTCCCCACCACACCAAAACAAGTCATCTTTACATTTTCTAATCTTTCTTCTCATAAGCAACAACTCCAACCTAAACCAGGCTAACCTTTCCACCTTACCTCTTTCCCTCACAGTCTCTCCCCATCCCAAGCACCGATCCCATTCCCCTGCTCAAAAACCCTCTAGGGCTGGCTACTGCCCAAAGAATAAAAGCTAACCTCCACATCACAGCATTCAAAGCAGTATTCAGTCTCCTCCTGACCTGCCTACCCACCTCGTCTCTCACTAATCCCCACCTCTAGACTCCCAAAACCCACTCCCAAAGCATGACCCAACTTAACCCTCCTCTAGCAGGCACAGGTCTTTCCTATCTTGGCAGCTTTGCTCAAGCTGCTCCCTTGGTCATGCTGTCTTCCCCACCCACCACCTGAACATCCCCTCAAACTTCAAGGACCTGGTGAAAACCCAACCTCTACCACCTTAGCTGATATGCAGACATATATCCCAATAGTGGGGCTGACCAATAGGAATCAAACACTCCCTTCTCGGTACTACCAATGTAAAACTCAATTTTCACTTCATATTTTAAGGTCAATGTAATGATCTTTTTTTTTTTTTAATTTCCAGTAACAAACCAAATTAAAGAGCGTTAACAAAAGGGAATTTATTACCTTGTGTAACCAGGAAGTTGTACTAGCTTCAGGCACAGCTGGCACCGTTGGATCCAGAATTCAAATGACCTTGCCCCTCCTCTTCTCCTAGCTCTACTTCCCTCTCTGGCTTCATTCTTAAGCAGGCACTCTCCACACTGCAAGAAACAACCACTCACAGTCCAATACAGATTCTTTCCCCCAGCATCCATCTACCAAATGTCAGGAAAACTGATTGGCTCTTCTAGGGTCCCATGTCCACCAAGGACAATATTTTGACCAGTGAAAGACACTGATAAAACACCAGAAGGCAAGATGAGGAGAGAAGCAAGGATGTTTCTCCCCCCAGCCCTACCCCTCCTCTCTGCTTCAGACAGTGTCCCCCGTGCAGCTGCTTCCTCTCCAGGGCACCCTTCCTCTGAGGTCCCAGCTCTTGCTGAGCAGCCCTGCCACAGTTCTGGTTCCCACAGAAGCTCCTGGGTTCTAACACAACCTCCTCCAATGACCCTGCAGCCCTGAGTGTGATAGCAGCTTCCTGGGTTACCTTACCATCCCCTGCTTGGCTTCTCGTTTTCCATCACCTTTATAACTAATTCCCTGCGTTACAATCTCTTTTGAAATACCTTTGGTGGTTTTTATTCCTTGTTTAGGCCACAACTGACAAAGAAATTGACAAAGAATAGGCAAAAACATAGAAAGAAAATGTGGAGAGTACAATATCAAGGAACAATAATCACTTCACATTTAATAAAGGCTCACCATGTATCAGGCACTACTCTATATAGGAACTCACTGGATCTTCATATCAACCCTGTGATGTGGGTACTTCTGTTATCTTCTTTTCACAGATGAGGAAACTGAGGCTCAGAGAAGTCGAATAATTTGCTGTTACCAAGACTGTAAGTGGTGGAGCTGAGATTCAAATGCAGATAAGCCAGCTCCAGAGTGCACACTCTAAAACAGGAAGCCACGGGGAAGCAATTCAAGCAGGAGGGGACTCAACAGGATCAAGTGCTACCTACCATGAGGGCATGTAAGATAAGGACTGTGGAGCATCTACTGGATTTAGCAATAAGGAAGTCACAGGAGACCTTGAATAGCAATGTCAGAAACCAGCCAGCAGGAGGTTGAGGGATAAGCCAGAGGTCAGAAACTAGAGACAAGAGCAGCACACCTTTCCTTTCAAAAAGTCTGTTTGTGAAGAGGAGTCACAAAACAGGGCATGAGGTGAAGGAGAAGAGAGCATCACGGCAGAGTTTTCCTTACTTTTGCTCTAAGAATGACAGCAACTTGAGCATGTTAAAATATTGACGAGAATGAACCAGTTGAGAGGGAATCTAAAGACACAATTGTAAGACAGGACGATCAGAGTAGGGTCTCCGAGAGGCTAGAGGGGGTGGGCTCTACCCAGGATTAGCCTTACAATCTATACTACTGGGAACAGGGGGCAAGAAAGAAAAGATGGCTATGGATTCAGATCATTCTATAATCTGGTCAAAGGAAATTCTTTTCTGGTGGCTTCTATATTCTCTAAGGTGGAATGTGAGGCCACCAGCAGAACGAGAAGGTGGAGTAGGGAGGTGGAGGGAGTAAGGATCAGAGAAAAGCTTCAGATCAGCCACTCTGCAGAATGGAGGCCAACTGTGGAAAGGGGTGCCCAGCACCACTGAGGCTCCAGCTGCAGGTGTAACCTGTGAATTTACACGGGCAGCAGTGCTCACGGTGCCTCCACACTTTGGGTGTAGGTGAAAGATATGAACGAATGGAATGATCCAGGCTGGGTATAAAAAGAGAGCAAGGGAACTGAGTAAAAGATAGTGACAGGAGCAATTGATAAGATGGGCCATGGAATCTAAAGGAGATAGGGGAAAACAAGAGGTCAGAGAACAGTTATTACTGACTCAGAGACTGGAAAGACACGCAAGAGAAGATTATATCTGTGGAGAAAAGGGAACTCTTGCACACTTGGTGGGAATGTAGATTGGCACAGCCAATTATGGAAAACAGTATGGAGGTTTCTAAAGAAATTAAAAATAGAACTACCATATGACCTAGCAATTCCTCTTCTAGGCATATACCCAAAGGAAATAAAACCACTTCATAAAGATATCTGCACTCCCATGTTCATTGCAGCACTATTCACAATAGCCATGATATGGAAACAACCTATGTGTCCATAGACAGATGAATGGATAAAGAAACTTATTCATCCTGAAAAAAAAAGAATGACGTCCTGCCATTTGCCGCAAGGTGGATGAGCCTGGAGGACATTATGCTAAGTGAAATAAGCCAGAAACAGAAAGAAAAATACTGCATGATGTCACTTATATCTGGAATCTGAAAAAAAGAAATCAAAAATACAAAGATAGAGAACAAAACAGTGGTTACCAGGGGCAGGGAAGTGGGGAGGAAACAGGGAAATGTAGGTCAGAGGATAGAAAGTAGCAGATACATGGATAACAAGTCTAGAGATCTAATGTACAACATGAGGACTGTAGGTAATACAATTGTACTGTATTTGGGATTCGTGCTAAATGAGTATATTTTAGCTGCTCTGGCCACAAAAACAAAAAAGACCAGGTAACTATGTGAGATGATGGATATGTTCATTCGCTTCACTACAGTAAACTTTTTACCATCTATGTGTATCCTGTAACATTACATTGTATACCTTAAATATACACAATATATGTTTTTTTAAAGATGATATCTAAGGGCATTATTTCAGAGCTGGAGTAGTTCCAGGCATTACAATGCAAGGGTGTGGCCGTGGGAGAGGACAGATGAAATGTAAAAAAGGTGACTGGAGATTAAGGTCAAGAAACTGGGAGATCCCAGTACGGGCCAGCTGCCAAAAAACAACAAAGGCTGGCGGTTAGCTCAGCTGGTTAGATAGAGCACAGCCTTGTAACACCAAGGTCACGGGTTCAGATCCCCATACCGACCAGCTGCCAAAAAAATTAAAAATAAAAAAAACTAAAACAACAAAAAAAGAAACTGATAGTTTTGGAGACTTGGTCAGATCAGCCAGGTGGATGGTTAGGTCTCCTGAGATGAGGACACAATTTGAGAAGACAGTAAATTGGGGTCTCAGTATTTTAATGAAGAAGAGTGACAAGCAGTGAATTTAGAAAATGACAGAGAAGAAAAAGGAAGTGGAAGGTGTGTAGTGGACATTTGTTACTTCTGCTTGTCCAACATTCATTCCTCCTGGTCACAGCATCTTAATTTTGGTTTGGAAACCACCTCCTTCCTTCCCAGGCACAAAGGGGGCTTCCAAAATACTAGTAATATTCTATGTCTGAATCTTGGAGTAGGAACATGAGTGGAACAAATGTCTGGACAGATACATTTTAGTCTTTAAACTATACATACACATTTTTATATATCTCATGTATATATTTCACAATTTTTAGTTTAAAAATCCCTCCTCATTCCAGAGGTAAACACCTGATCCAGGTCTGGGCAATCGGAGTCACAAAGACTGGTTTAGGCGCCTGACCCAATTCAGGCCAATGAGATACCAGGCCAGAGCTTTCCCTGGAATTATGAGGAAAGAGGTGCTCTCTTTCTGCTGGAGCTGTAAACCTTGTTTATAGAACATATCCCTTCATTAGCTTGAGAATAAAGTCAGCACAGAAGAGAGCAGAGCCAAGAGATGGAAAGGGACAGATTCCCAACATCATTTGAATTCCTTGTTCCAGCCATTTCTGAAGCCAAAATACCTGGGCCGGGCCAGCCCGTGGCTCACTCGGTAGAGTGCGGTGATGATAACACCAAGGCCCCAGGTTCGGATCCCACATAGGGATGGCCGGTTCGCTCACTGGCTGAGCGTGGTGCTGACAAAATACCTGGGCCTTTTCAACAATGTGATCCAGTAGATTTTCTTCTTTTTCCTCTAGCCAATTTGTGTTCAGTTTATGTCCTTTTATCTGTAAGGAATCCTAACTAATTCAGTGGAATAGTCAAACAGGGTATTCTCAGTTCAACAACCTGTAGGTCCTTTTCAACACAAATCAAGTCATTCACTGCTCCTGCTCAAGACCCTGTAAAATCCCCATGGCACTCAAAGTAAAGGCTGAAGTTGTCGATGTGGCCTGCCATGCCCAACACAATCTGACACCTCCCTTCTCTGCCCACAGCCTATGATTCGCCTTTGCTCACTCTGCCCCAGCCACTCTGGCCTCCAGGCTCTTCCTTGACACATGGCACGTGCCTTCGGGCCTCTGCTTCAGCTGTTCCCTCCAGCTGGACACTCTTGTGCAGACATCCACCAGCTAACTCCCTCACCTCCTTCAAGTCTGCTTAAATCTCATGTTCCCAACAAGACCTACCTGAATCCCCTTCCCCAAGGCCAGTGGTCCTGAACTTCCCCCATTGACCCCCCGCTCTACTTTTTCTTCCTTCCATAGCCTTTATCACATAATATAGTATGTACTCACTAAAATATACCCAATGAGGGCAGGGGTCTTGGGTGGTTTATTCATCTTGAGTTCCTCGAACAGTGCCTGGCTCATAGTAGGCCATCAAAGATGAGTATTTGCTGAAGGAACAAAAAGAATGACATCAGCCTCAAAGAGCAGAGCTTGGCTTGTAAAAGGCAAGGGGGGATGGAGAGAGAGGACACTGACCCCCACCTCCTGCCCCTGATATAAATGGAACATAGGAGGAAAAGACACCTCCATTTTGGAGACTTCAGGGGAAGTCTAAGTAACCTAAGGGGGCAGAAAGTAGATGAAGAATTCAGTGAAGAGGTTAAGGATATGGGAAGAAGTGTTAACCACAGAATTGGGCTTGAAAATGGTTAGGTATTAAGTTCGGGAGGCACACAGAAGTTGGAGGCTGAATCAAAGGACAAGTAGTCCGGAGCAATTTGCAGAGGAAAATTAAAAAGAGGAGCAATAGGCCAAATGATTTATTTACATTTTAGGTGGAGACAAGACGAAAGATATAGTGATATAAGGCCTGGTATGTTTAGCTGGTATCAAAAGAATTAGTCCCAGCAACGGGTGGCAGACAAAAGGATTTCTCCCATCCCACTATGATTTGAGTGACAAGAGGAGTTGGTGGATAAAGCATACATCACATTTGGTCTTTTCTACCTGATCACCACAGAAGCCACTTAGAGGTGTTGGGTGAACCTAGATGCAAGGCTATCCTATTGGTGGCACCATGCTTGGCCCACAGAGAACAATTTCCCTCTGCATAATAACCCTGCACTATAGGCGGCTCATCAAATCTTCATTCCCCTTGCCGTGAGACCCAGTCATCCAGGACATAACCCCAATGCCCAACAAGGCAAGATAAGTGGCTTCTTTTCAAAGACAGACCTTAGCACTCAACTTTCTTACCTGATTTCCAGCAACCCCCATGCTGCCTAGTCAAGAGAAAGTCAGGCAAAGGGAAGGCTTCCTTCCACTGGTTCTGACTCACCTCTGTGGCTTGCTAGTTTCTCCAGAAATTCCTCCAGAGTTAAGAGAACATATGTGCATGCCAAGATTCAAGGAAAATGTTACTCCCAGTCAGAAAGAAACTGCAGTGCTTAGCCTCTAAGGAAAAGTGGCTTAGTATAAATCAGGCCCTTGAGAATAGTGCCGTTTAGATGCTCCGCATAGCTGTTTGGAGACTTATTAAACATTCAATTCAATAATTAATAATTATGGCTTCAAGACTGTCTCTCTCACAAAACTGACCCTGTAAAGGAAGCCATCAGTAATTAGACTTGGGTGTGACTTCCTGCCCAGTAACCAGATCTTGGTAGTAAGGGCATTTGTCCTCCAAGTAGTTATTAGTAAAATGCCCATACTTTTTTTTTTTTTTTTTTTTTTTTTTTTTTTTTTTTTTTCGGTTCCCGCAACGGGACCAACCCCCCCGGTTCCCCCCCCCCCCCACCCGGGGGCCG
>NW_007727449.1:344448-347010 GCF_000696425.1 Galeopterus variegatus | reverse complement strand
TTTTGTCTTTTATCTTTTTCCGTGTCCGGCAACGGATCACAACCCTCAGTGTCGCCCCCGCACCAGACCGGGGACCGGCAACGGGATCACAACCCTCGGCGCCGCTCCCGCGCCTCGCTCAGCCAGTGAGCGGGAACCGGTCTGTATGTGGGATCCGAACCCTCGGGCAGGAGCGCCGCCGCGCTTCCCAAGCAGCGCACCTATCCAGTGCGCCACCGGGCCGGCCCCAAAATGCCCATACTTCTAAGTGAGGTATCGTCCAAGAGCTGATCATTAAGCAAAAATTTTAAATAGCTATCTGTGGTAGCTAGCCTCCAAGATGGTCCCAGTGATGCCCACCTCCCTGTTATTCACACCCTGGTATTCATACCGTCTTCCCACATTGTACCAGTGTCAGTCTGTGTGACCAGTAGAATTCGGCAGAGGTATGTCACTTCTGAGATTAGGTTATACAAGACTAGCTGGAGTCTTGGGCTCTCTTGCTCTGGGATCAACCAATTGCCATGTCGAACAGCTCTATGGAGAGTAACTAAGGCCTGCCAACAGCCACGTGAGTGAGTTTGGAAGTGGATCCTCCCCCAATCCAGCCTTCAGATGACTGCAACCCAAGCCAACAGCCTGACTGCAACCTCATGAGTCAGAACCAAGGTAAGCTGCTCCCAGATTTTTGACTCACAGACACTATTTTCAAGTGCTAAATTCTTGGTTGATTTGTAACACAGCAACAGATAATTAATTCACTATCCTACACAGAACTGAGAAGGAACTCAGAAGGTTTAACCTCAGTTTCTATCCTACGTTCAAGACCAATTTCTCTGTCCATAAAAAAGCAACATTTTATTCAGTCATTCACTGAATGACTTTTTGAATGTCTAACACTAGCAAGGTATTTCCAAGTGAAATAAGCCTTCATACACTCTATAATCGTCTATAAAATAAATAATCACAAAGAGCCACACACACACATCTTGAGCTGCTCGATCCATTGGTTTCATTCGCTTTTTAAGTTTTCTTTCCCTAATGCTTTACCCCCACCCCCACTTTCACAAAGCCTCTCTGAAAAGTACATCAAGTCCCACTCCCTAGCTATTTTATTTTATTTTATTGCGGCTGGCCCGTGGGGGGATCTGCCTAGGTATTTTGAGCACTCAGTGCCCTTCTGACCATAAGGCCAGCAAATTAGACTGTCTCATACTCATTTTTACTGTACCACATGCCCTCCTAAATAAGGGAGAGAAGAAAGTTAGGGCCCCTGATTCCATTACTATTGGGACAAGGAGGAACTCATTTAGTATTTTATAAGGCGAAAATGCTGATCACAATTGCTGAGAATAATTCTAATTTCTGCAACTAGTGACTAACTGGCAACAGGAGCGCTGACACAATCACTGCTCAAGACCGGTCACAGCTGAAATCGTAATGGGAGGGGCGCGGGGATGCCGCCCCTCACCCTCACCAGACTCAGCTGTCTCTCAAAGCAGCAGAAGGGTTGTGCCGCTCTAAGAAAATCAAGAACCTCCCTCTGCACAAAGAAGGTCAAAGGGCGAGCTTTCTTTCCATCAACCACAAAACCAGGCTCTGCCAAACCTAAACAGTGCGGTAGGCTGTCGGAGGTGAATGGAGCCCCAGACAGAAAACCACAGCCAGACTCTACTCTCGCCGCTGGCTGGGGTCTGAGTCAGGTGACTCCTCGGGGCAAACAGCAAATCTAAACAAAGATCGCCCCCCACATGACTGACTGGGGTTAAGACGACGACTCTCTCATTAAGACCAAGGCTGCCCGGTCCTACCGCGGAAAGCCATTAACTCGCTTCTTTGCAGTCTCAGGAAACTGGAGGAGCTACAAGTTATTCAGCAGCTCGGCCTTCAGGGATGCACCTGGAGGAACCTGAGATCCCATCCCGAGACACAGGCACCGAGCACTGTACACAAGCCTCTGGCCCCAACACGCAGGCGGGACCCCTCCCCACCAGCTGTCACCGACGCTCGCGACCAGTCACAGCCAGGGAAGCCCGTCCCCTCCGGCTACTCCCCTGCGGCTGCGACCCCGCGGGGGCGGCGGAGAGACGACGCTTTTTCGGAGGGCTCTGGGGACGAGGTCACGCCCGTACCCCCGAAGGCACCAGGGTGGGCGCGGCCCCGTGCCTAGGGTGGCTTCCGATCCATCATCCCCTCCGGGAGTGAAATAAGCCTCCCAGTCTCCAGCCCCATGCGCCCCACCTTGTCACCGAAGCTTCGGGCCATCAGCAGGTCCGGGCTGGGCGTGCTGTCGCCTCCCACGGCCTCCTCGCTGCTGGAGCCGGCCAACGGGTGCGGCATGTCGCGCAGGGAGTGGGGCCCCGTGGACGGCAGGGCCTTGGGGGGCCCGCCCGCCATGGCGCGCACCGCTCGGGACGCGACGCCGCCGCTTCCTCCTGCTGCCAGCCGCGGCGGGCTCCCGGAGCGTCCCGGGCCGAGGCCCCGCTCGGTCGGAGGCCCTGCACCGGCAAGGGCTGGGAGCCGCCGCCACCAGCCGGCTCGTCTCTGCTTGAGCTGAAGCTGGGCTGGGATGGGCCCTGCTGT
>NW_007727449.1:332062-344268 GCF_000696425.1 Galeopterus variegatus | reverse complement strand
AGGGGCAGGGAGGAGGCGGGGGGGAGGGGAGGCTGGGAGAGGGGCAGGTGGGGGGCGGGCAGCTCCGCCCGCCCGCAGCCGGCAGGAAGAGCGCCCTCAGCCCTGGGCGGCTGTCCTGCGAGTGTCCAGCCTCTTCTCAGGGGGCCCGGCCCCGGGAGCAAATGTTTAACGGAAATCGAAGTGGAAAAAGACGTTGGGGGATCTTGTTCCATTCCACCCGCATTTACTGATGCGCCCACCTGCAGCCACTCTTGGGGCTGGGGGCTTTGGGGACCCGCAAGTGAGTCGGGGTTTCCTGGCCCCTGAGGCACGCGAAGAAATAACACAAAATAGAAGGAATTACGACGCAGATCAGAAGCATAGCTTAAAGGATTATGAGGCTCAGAGGAGCTAGAGGACGTCCGGTGGGGAACCTCGAAGGGAACTCAAGGAGGCGGTGTGAGGTTTCTGAAGTTCCCAGTGAGATCCCCATGCCACCTTGCCGGGTCTGTGTAAGGTTAAACCTCACAAGAGAGAGCATCAGTGAGAGGGCGCTACAGACGAGTTATGTCTGGAAACACACACCTTGACCAAAAGAGCCTTTTGAAAGAACCGTGAGGTTCGGGTTGTTCACGCGTTTGTGCTTCCGTTCCAGGCCTTTGGCTGAGCTGGATTCTCAGCTTTATTTTCTGGAGTGGTGCAGGTAGTCAAGGAGTTACTTCCAGCTCTCTGGGTTGTAAGTTCACCTCCTTTTTCCCACCTTACCTGTCTCTGACACTTCTGTTTCTAAGGCCAAGTCATTAGAGAGTCATCAATACACCCAGCAAAGTAATAGGTAGGGTAGCTCCTTGTGAGGGAGCACATTTTTCCCTATCCAGTCCCAGACTCCTTAGGTTTGTCCAATTTTACCTGCTGAAAGGTGGTGACAAATCTTGAAGTTGGGATTCCCTAAGGTCTCTACCACACTGTTTTCTCTAGAAACAAGTGGAGGAGGAGAATGCAGTGAGTTGAAGCCAACCAAAAATGTCTATCAGAGGCTCACTGAGCTTGGAAGACCTTTTATTTTCCCTGGTGTAATTCATAGGGTTGGACCTTTAGTCCTCAAGTTATCTTTTATCTCCCCCATTTGGACCTGCCTTGGTTAGGGAAAACAACTTTAAATGCTGCATCTATCTCTCAGGAATGCCAAGATCTGGTGCTCTTGGAGTTGGGTAAAATTATTAATACTTTTATATTCAAGAGCGGCTTATAACTACTGCAACCCCTATTATCTGTTCTTCTGAATTAGCATTAAATATAAATTAGCACAAATATAACTAGAAAGTGTTCTACAGGTGTATAACACAGGTTTTTCTTATTGAATGGTGTTATTTGTTTTAAAAACCAGGCCACCTTAACATCATGGAGATATTAAGACTCCACACAACTTTCTCTTTAGGACACCGGGGAAAACTGCAAAAATTCCTGTTTAGCACCTGCAAGTAGGTGATCATGAGCAAGTTAACTAACCTCAGCAAACCTGTTTCCTAACCTAAAACTGGGAGGATGGAGAGCAGGTAATAATACTGACCTTAATGGGTGGTTGTGAGAGTTATATGGCATTCTCTAGAGATGATGTTTCTAGCAAAATGCCAGTGTGGAATAGGTGCTTCCTAAATGTTAATTACCTTCCTTTCTCTCTCTGTCAGGTTTTCTCTACTATTCTTATGAAATAAGCACAGGGTTTTCATAATTAAATATACTGCACACCAAACTCCTACATTTGTTTAGTTTGGGTCAGAGTACTACTCCCACCAAAAAAAAAAAGAACCAGAGTTCCTAAAAGGCAGTAAGAAACACTTTATTTATTTATTTTCCAATTTCCTGGTTGGTCAGTGGCATCTGGCCACAATGATCCGGTGGGTAGTCATCAAAACTAAAGAAAGTGAACTTCCATGGAAAATATTTTGGTAGAAAGTTTCCACCACTCAAATTTAGCCTAGGTCTGCCTGTTCATATTCACCATTTCCTGTTGTATGTATTTCAGTGTTCCTTGTGGTGGGAAATCATCTCTGAAATAACATAAGTGTCCCAAAGCGTGTGACTATGCTTCTACTAAAACTTTCAAAAGCAACATGGTGGAGAAGAAAAAACGTGCAAAGTTTCTGTATCAGAGCAGAAGGCTGTGGTGGTTGTTGAAATTTATAGACGGAAGCTTGGATTTTTAGGGATGAGCTCTGAGGAAGACACTGGATGTCTGTGACAACGGGAAGGTCCCCAATGCCACCAGAACCCAAGAACACGGCATGGGGGCCTTCCCCATCCCTAGGGAATCTTAGGCACTTAGGCTGGCACCTTTCAGGAGACAGAGCCTTGGGCCCCAGAATTCAGCAAGTTTGCTGAACTGGAATCCTGTAAACCTCACTAGCACTCCTGTCAGGGCCGTATGTGAGTACCCAGACCTCAGAAACAAAGCAGTCTCAACGAAGCATTCTCTCATTCTCTCCCCTGGCACAGTGTGTGCTTAGGCCTTCTCCATGTTTGTGTTCGCTGCTTATCCTCTTCTGGTTTTTGATACAATCATAGCTTTATTCTATATGGCATCCCAAACCCCGCCTCAAAATAACACCACCACTTCTGAAGTGGACAGCTTGTGAGGACAAAGGAGGTTTTCAGACAGCATTCAGAGGGACATGTAGCAAGCCATAGAGGGCTGTCTCAAACAAGGGGGGCAACTGAGAAGGCATGGGCATGATCCCCAACAGAGACAAAACTGTATGGACAATTGAATTCAGCCAGTGCTGTCCCAGGAAGAAGCAAGCTCCACTTGAGGCAGGATCTGAAGAGTTTTGCAACGAGAAATTAGAACTTGCCCCAGGACCGGCAGAGGGACTTGCGGGTTGATAGGATCATTTTCTCTCTCCATAGTGAAAAGCTCCTGGCCCCTCAAAGCATGAAGACCGTGAGTAATGCAACACAGTCATGGTGTTGGTGCTGTGAATCTCAAACTTTTGGCTGCCTAAGAACCACCTAAGCTTGTTAAAATGAAAATTTCCAGGCCCCACCCAAGAGATTCTGTTTCTGGGGTGTGGCCTGGAATATTTTAAAATTTTTAATTTGATTAATCAATTTTTAATTAAAATTAATGTTTAACTTTTAACCTTCTGGGTAACGCTTATGCTGATGCTGATCTATAGACTACATACTTGGAGAAACTGTTTCCATAGCTCCATCCATTTCTCTAAACCATAAATTGACATTCCAAACCTTCTTTTGTAAATAGCATTTGTAAGTGCTTACTTTGGAGAAATTTCCTGTTTGCTGAAAAGTTACTTAAAAGGCAGATTTCTATCACAAAATTCTATTACAGGGTTCTTTTGCCCCTAAACTTGTATGGTTATTTTTATTGAGTATCTACTAGGTGCTTTAAATTTAGGAGAAGAGCTCAGATGAACTAATCTATTGATAGATTCCTTTCATAACTCTGGCTGTGAAGTGGATCACAGTGGAGTGGATATTTTCCAGAGCCCCAAACACTTCTTCCACCTGCACTACAGGCTTCTAGTAGCTGAACCTCATCTGGCCATAGAAATGCAATTTTCTGCCATCACAAAAGGATATCTGCTACCTGGCTTTCTTCACAGGTAGGCTCTGGTGTGTGGGGCATGGGCATGGCTAGGGTAGCTACCCATTGGAGAGGGTGGGCTGGAGAAGATGTTGAGCTGACAAGTACTGGAAGCCTTGGCATTGAGCCTTATTAGTGGTGAGTCTTTGGATAGGATGGAAAACCTATTTATTGGCTGCATGCCCCCATGATAGTGTTTGGTTCATCACTAGGAATGATTCTTAAAAGGCATCTAGAAGATGAACATTCACACATCATATAACCTAGCAGTTCCACTCCCAGAACACAACAGAAATGCATACATATATTCACCAAAAGATGGATCTAAGAATCTCCACAGCAGTGCCCTTGTACTTCTAATAGCCAAAACTCAAAACAACTCACATGACCATCAACAGTGGAATGCATATATAAGAGGTCTTCAAAAAGTACATGGAAAGATTCGTATTATCTTTTAATTCTATTTTTCCACAGACTTTTTGAAGTACCCTTGTAAACGTGATATATTCACACAATGGAATATTATATAGCAGTGAGAATGAAGGAAAAACATGGTAAATAAATCCCCAAAACATAAAGGTGAATATAAAAAGCCAGATACAGAATATCTACTGTATGAGTCCACTTCTATAAAGTTCAAAAACAGGCAAAACTAATGTATAATGCTTGATATGGGTTAAATGTTTATCCCCTCCAAAGCTAATGTAGAAGCTTGAGTCCCAATGTGGCAGTGTTAAAAGGTGGGGCCTTTAAGAGGTGATTTGATCATGACGAGTATGCTCTCATGAAAGGATTGACCCATTCATGCAGTAATGGGTTAATGGTTTAATGGATTATCATGGGTATGGACTGGTGGCTTTATAAGGAGAGCAAGTGAGCCCGTTAAAAAGTGCTCTTGTCACTCTCTCCATGTGATGGCCTGCATCACCACGGGACTCTAGAGAGTTCCCACCAAGAAGAAGGCCCTCACCAGATGTGCCCGCTGGACCTTGGACTTCCCAGCCTCCAAACTGTAACAAACAAATTTTTTCTTAAAAATTACCCAGTTTCAGATATTCAGTTATAAGCAACAGAAAACTGACTAATACAGTGCTAAAAGTCAGAATAGTTTTACTTTGGAGCTAGCTGGTTAGCTCAGTTCGTTAGTGTGTGGTGCTGATAATACCAAAGTCCAGGGTTTGGTCCCTATACTGGCCGACTGCCAAAAAAAAAATAGCATTACCTGTGTAGGGAGTTTCTGGAGTACTGATAATATTGTTTCTTGATCTTGAACTGGTTCTTTGTAAAAATTCATCAAGCAGTACATTTATGATTTGTGAGACTTTATGTTGTACTTCAATAAAAAGGTTACAAAAACAAGGGCATCTGGTCTGCGATCCTCACTTCATAAATGAGGAAGCTGAGTCCCAGAGATAGTAAGTTACTTGCTCCACGTAAACCAGCTAGTGCTCCCTTCCACTTGGATGTGTGTTTATGCACACATGGTTTTAGGGAATGCTAGTTTAGATAAAGCCAAAAGGTAAGGAGCAAGAAATAAGCAAAAAGATAGAGAGGTGTCTGCCACTGTTAGTTGCCTACCAAATAGTCATTTACCACTGCTTCACTGTGTCATTGCTTGTCACCCTGACTTTCTCTTCTCCCTTCCTTTCAAATGCGGTCATGTGTGGACTGAGGCCTGGAGCTGCTACAGCCTTCTTGTGGCCATGAGTGGAGACATTCCTCATACTCTGAGGATAGCCAAATGGATAAATGGCAAGAGCCTGTGTCTTTCATGGCATCATTGAGCCACTGCACCTACTTCTTAAGTAAAAAATAAACATCCCTATGGTCTCAGGTAGTTTCATGAGGATTCCTGTAACTTGCAGCTGAACTCATCTTTACGGATTCAGAAGACAGGAGTACAAGCACTCAGGAGAAAGTCAAAGAAGAGGGGTCATCCTGTGGGTTGCAACGTTCACAGCAGAATTAAGACCCTTCTGTAAATACGCATTCTCAGAAGGGGTAATATTGCCCCCAAGAAGATGAAAATTAGTTCTTAGGGTAGTGAGGCAAAAAATAATCTTAGATATTACAATGGTTTGTGGCCCTCCAAAGCTCAGCCCTACTCTACAAAATCTTTTTCATTAGTATTTAATTTTAATTGTTAGGAAGAACTTAAACCTAATCGACTCTTCCTCTTAGGAGCAGTGATAACAAAAAACAGGTTGAGAAACGCTGCTTTATAAAGATTCAGGAAAAGCTCTAAAACAGAAGAGGAATAGTGTTCCTGGCTTCCTAAGGCAGAGCTCCTGATTCTTCCCAAAGCCTCTGGATTCCTCCAACTCTTCCTGGATCTTCGTACCATGTTCTACCACTGTGGTAGCTCCTGCCAGGCCTCCTTTGCTCAGCCCTTCCTGGGCTTTGTAACCCAGGTGATAAATGATTACTCAGGCCCACAGACGGGTCCTCACTATACAGAGGTAGTGAGACTGTGTACTGCATGAGGCCTGGTCCCTTTGCATAACTTGTGGGCAGTGTAGCAAGATGGTGCTGGGGGAAAGAAAATTATGCTATGGGCTGGCCCGGTGGCGCACTGCTATAGTGCGCCGCTTGGGAAGCGCGGTGGCGCTCCCGCCGAGGGTTCGGATCCCACATACAGACCGGCCGCTCACTGGCTGAGCGAGGGGCGGGAGCAACACCAAGGGTTGCGATCCCGTGGCCGGTCCCGGTCCGGTATGGGCACGACACTGAGGGTTGCGATCCGTTGCCGGTCACGAAAAAAGACAAAAAGGAAAAAAAAAAAGAAAATTATGCTATGTCCAGATTATAGATCCACACAGGGCTTCCCTCAGACCCTCAGCTACATAAGGTAATTATGTTGGAACTTCAGGATTCTCTGACTGGCAGGTAGGAGGCTTGGTTTGCCCCTTTATTCACATTTAGGGCTTCCTGGGATATGGCAGGCAGAACACCATCACCACTACTCATGAAGGAAATGGGAGACTCAGGAAGCTGGACTCACTACATACTCACTCATCTGGTTTCCTCTGCTTGCTGGAATAGTAGTAGCCTCTGAACCTAGGCCAACATATGGAAACTTCGAGAAGTTTTTTATGTGTCTGAATGCTCGTTTTCTCCCAATAATCAAACCCAGTCCTCTATGAGACTTCTTAAACCACCCTGTCCTATGCTGGAAGGAGGTTCATTGAGCTTCCAATTTCAAGTGTATGTTGAGTATCTTGGCTCCTCCTTGTCAGCATCCTGGTGAGGTTGCCAGTGTTCTGACTTTACTCATTCAACAGCTTCTTGTCATCAAGTCAAGGCAGACCCAAGTTCTTGCTGGGAAAAGCCAAGTCCAGTGCCTGAGGGTGGTATCTTAGGAGGTTTTGATGATAGTAGTAATTTAATGCTGAAATAAGAGCAAAGTTGTAGCTTCACCTCCACCACTGGGTTTCTGTACAGTCTCAGAATTAAGGTCTGCACTGCCGACTTTTCACCTATCCATCAGCACCACTGCTACCCAGAACCCTCAGGGGTGCTGGTACATGATACATGGCCAATACCTTCTGAGGATCAGAGAACTTAAGAGAACACCAGAAACTAAACCATGTCACTGCTCCCTTGAAAAAATAGAACATAGGCCACGAAATCATAATTTGATTTTCAGGGTAATTACTGAATAATAATTTTTTTTTTTTCCAAAGATGACTGGTAAGGGGATCTTAACCCCTGACTTGGTGTTGTCAGCACCATGCTCTCCCAAGTGAGCCATGGGCCGGCCCAGTTTGGCTCATTTTTGACCACTGCTGTTGGGACCCCATTTTAACTTTTCATTTGAAAGAGAAAGTCATGTGGTTAAGGCAGGTCTCACAGCATTATCTAAGCAAACAGGATATTCCCTGCAGCAACCACCCATGGCTGATCAGGACTGTGCCTTTTGAGGGTGCTCCTCCTTCTTTGCTCCTAATGCTTTGTGCCTGACCCTCATGGGTTTACCTCCCCCAAAGTCTATTGAAAGAGAAACTTCTCTCTCATTAGATAAAGAAGTTTCTTCCCAAAATCTAGCCAAGAAGTGGGGTCTACTTGATTAATGGCTAAGGAACGATTAAAAATTAACACATTCCAGATGAATTAAAAATGTAAATATAAAAATAAAATATTAGAATATCTATATAACCTTGGGAGACAGGAAATCTTAAAGTCACGCTGGAAAATGGAAACCTAGAAACTAAAAGAAAAGAAGAGATATTTGACTATAGGAAAATTAAGGAAATTTGATATTAAAAACACCATATATCAAAAGACAAATTATAATGGAGGAATTAGGAGTGACAGCTACACAGTAAAGGGTTTCATTTTATGGTGATTAAGTGTTCTAAAACTGATTGTGGAGATGGTTTCACAACTGTGTGAATATAGTTGAATCATATACTTTAAACGGGTGAATTGTATGGCATATGAATTAGATCTCGATAAAGCTGTTACCAAGAAAAGACAAATGATAATCTGGAGAAAATTATTTGGAACACAAATGACCCACAAAGTATTAAGGTATTAATACACAGAGCATCTAAATTAATTTTTAAAAATCAATCAAAAGTGAACAAAAGGATATGAACAGTTAATTCAAGGAAGAGGAAATACAAGTGGCCAATGTATTTGTGAAAAAAATTCAATCTCACTAGAGATCAATGAAATGCTGACAAAAGCAAAAAGGTAAATTGTCACTTATCCTATTGACAAACATTAAAAAAACTAGTAAATTATAATCAAGACAGGGTTCGTGCTTTTTGAGATTTAAACAATTTGGGGAGCCTTTTTCAAGAAAAAGAATTTCAAATATAAAATTTGATACAAAGGTGGATATTTATTTAGAATGAGAAAATAAATCACCACAATTACAAGTTTTATAAAACTGATAGATACCACAAAAGTTTTAAAATTATTAACTGCCTGTTTAAATATTAACACCTTCTATTATTTTTTTTTTTTTTTTTTTTTTTTGTCCTTTTTGAGACCGGCCACACCGCGCTCAGCCAGTGAGTGCTGTGAGTGCACCGGTCATCCCTATATAGGATCCGAACCCGCGGCAGGAGCGCTGCTGCGATCCCAGCGCTGCACTCTCCCGAGTGCGCCACGGGCTCGGCCCAACACCTTTCTATTTTTTATAGTCTTTGGATGCATATTCTTTAAGAGCTTTCATATGACAACTATTTTATAATATTATTTACTACAGAGAGAATACAAAGATAATGAAGTTTTTCTCCTAACTTGGCTGATTAAAATTTTCTTTTTTTTTTTTTTTAAAGATGACCGGTAAGGGGATCTTAACCCTTGACTTGGTGTTGTCAGCACCTCGCTCAGCCAGTGAGCGAACCGGCCATCCCTATATGGGATCCGAACCCAGGGCCTTGGTGTTATCAGCACCACACTCTCCCGAGTGAGCCACGGGCCGGCCCAAAATTTTCTTTTTTATTACAATTTAGAAAAGTTTATTTCAAGTTCAAATTTGTTGTTGGTAATGTTGTGATAAGATGCAATCCGATTGCTTGGCAGGTTTACCACCCGACGTATCTGCTGTTTATAGTTCTGTTACAGATTTTTGGCCTCCAAACCCTGGAATTCTTATTCTGTTTCTGATAAATTTCACCAGAAAGAAAAAAAAAAAGTATGATGAATTTAGTATTGTATGTACTGCATTATCAAGGATATTCCTGCTTCTCTATCAGTTCTCAAGAACTGATTCATTTGCTTGTAATTTGTAACTTCAACAATGGGGAGAACGCTTTTTTTTTTTTTCTTTTTTGGCAGCTGGCCGGTACAGGGATCTGAATCCATGGCCTGGATGTTGTAAGGCTGTGCTCTTACCAACTGAGCTAACCAGCCAGCCTGAATGGGAAGAATTTCAACAGCCCAGCTTCTGGCTCCAGGTCTCAAAGTTTGTTTCTTCTTCAGTACCCTCATACATCTTGTGCCAAGGGCCATAAGACAAATTCATTTCATGATGTAACCTCTGATCCTGTATTTTTATAGGAGTATACCTACACCAAGATGTCTGGCAATAACAATGCACAGAAGTGATGGTGAACCTCATAAATACATCCTGCTCAACTCAAATAAATGTATCCCAACTCAACTTTCAAAAATGCCTGCAAGGCCATCCAACCCAAGGGGAAGTGCAAGGCGGGCAGGGGCGGTGTTTCGGAGTGGAAAGGCAGAGTTGTTTTAACTGGTTGCCTTTAAAATAACTTAAGTTTCCAAATTTTACAAAAATACATAACCCAGTAAGAACATTGCTAAGGCTTCTCCCAGGGCCTGGGGGGAGGGAGTTCACACGTTCAAGCAAAGGGCCCTGAAACAGTGAACTTTATCAGCTTCACAGGAAATCTGCCTCCACATCCACTGCTTAGTAAGGATACAGGGAAACAGTTACTCTTGGACAGTGTCAACAAAAACATGAAGTGCTATCAAAATAAAAGCACTAGTACCTAACGATATATGTGCAAAGACATTTATTGCAGCATTGTTTGCAGAGTCAAAGTGGAAACAACCTACATATACATCACTAGGGAAGGGGTTGAACAAATTATGATACATTCACACTGTATTAAGCATCAATAAAAAATAATGAATTTTTAAAAAAATAATGAGACTGGGCCGGCCCGGTGGCGCACTGCTACAGTGTGCCGCTTGGGAGCACGGCGGCGCTCCCGCCGAGGGTTCGGATCCCACATACAGACCGGCCGCTCACTGGCTGAGCGAGGTGCGGGAGCAACACTGAGGGTTGTGATCCGTTGCCAGTCACGAAAAAAAAAAAAAGACAAAAAAAAAGGAAAAAAAAATAATAATGAGACTGGCTGGTTACTCACTTGGTTAGAGCTTGGTGCTGATAACACCAAGGTCAGGGCTTCAGATCCCTGTACTGGCCATCACTGCCTCCCGCCCAAAAAAAAAAAACAGTATTGGGAGGTGTATGATACATTAAATTTTGAAAGGCAAGTGGTAAAGTAATATGCATGGAGGGATCACGTTTTTATAAAAAAGAAAACTCCTCCCTCCATACATATATGTGTGTTTATATGTATATAAAAGGGTACTACAAAAAGTTCATGAAAAAATGGAATTGAAAGATAATACAATCTTTCCATGACTTTTTGAAGACCCCTCATATACATATGTGAACATATATGTGTAAATGTTTATACAGTAATAAAATAAAGCATGAAAGGATGTGTACCAAACTGTTATGGTTTTCAACTTGGAAGTAGGGGCTGAAATTCCAGGGAATGAGTGGAGGGGCAGATGAGATTAATGTTTCCTTTCTACAGCTTTTCCTACTTCACACATTACAATTAGCATTTATTTATTTTGTAATTTAAATTTTTGAATAAAGAAAAATCTAAAAATTAAAACATATGAAACACCTGAGTTAATCATATTTACAGTGCCTCCTATTTCTTTTCCAAGGCTAAGCAATATTCTTTATAAAGCCAAGACTGTACTTACCTTTCTCCACTCCTAAAGTGAGAGAATTAGAAGAACTTTGAGAAATCTCCATTATACCCCAAAGTCCATGGCACTTTTTTAAAAAACCTCTTATGACATGTATCACTTTCTACTTTGAATTATATTTACATGCTACTCAATAGCAACAAAGACAATCTCCAAGCACAGTCCTAGACTTCCATCTTACAGCTATCCACCCCTTCCCTCCACTTTACAGACATACTCCTTGCCCTACCTCACTTTTATCAGATGTATCTTGAAACCTGTTAACAAGCAAATTTGAATTAATGTTATATAATATGAGGTGCACTACAGATTCGTTTGCAATTTTAGAAAAAATTTCAGTTTTACTTCTCTTTAGAATTTTTTGTTTACACTTCAGAGTTGTGTGTCTTTTTGCTATTAATTGTATATATAATGTGTATTTATAATTAGAGCTGGTATAGTCTCAGTGTCTTCATTTTGATGATCTTAAACTATTTTTAAATATTCTGAATATATTCAAAATATAAAATATAACACAACATATTATTAATTATCTGAATGACCACTATTTAACTGACTAATGACATGAATATCAGTTCCTACATTTACATTTAAGATCAAGATTACCAAGTATTTCAACTTTAATTTTCTTATGCTAATAAGGAAAGCAGCAGGCTTCACACGTGTAAACTTTTTTAATTTTTAAATTTTTTTTTAAATTTTATTTTGTCAATATACATTGTGGTTAATTTTTTTTTTCCTTTTTGTCTTTTTTACTGACCAGCAACGGATCGCAACCCTCAGTGTCGCACCCGTACCGGACCGGGACCGGCAATGGGATCGCAACCCTCGGTGTTGCTCCCACACCTCGCTCAGCCAGTGAGCGGCCGGTCTGTACATGGGATCCGAACCCTCGGCGGGAGCGCCGCCGCGCTCCCAAGCAGCGCACTGTAGCAGTGCGCCACCGGGCCGGCCCCATTGTGGTTAATTATTCTTTCCCCTTACCAAAACCTCCCTCCCTCCTCCCTCTCCTCCCTCCCACCCAACAATGTCCTTTCTGTTTGCTTGTTGTATCAACTTCAAGTAATTGTAGTTGTTATTCCTTCTCCCCGCCCCCCCCGGGTTTTTTTTGTGTGTGTGTGTGTGTGTGTGT